>NC_057415.1:43691057-43929774 GCF_019320065.1 Cervus canadensis | reverse complement strand
ACCTCACACTGTGGACCTCACCGTGGACCTCACACCGTGGACCTCACCCCAGACCTCACACCGTGGACCTCACCGTGGACCTCACACTGTGGACCTCACTGTGGACCTCACACCGTGGACCTCACACTGTGGACCTCACCGTGGACCTCACACCGTGGACCTCACACCGTGGAAGTCACCCCGAACCTCACACTGTGGACCTCACCGTGGACCTCACACCGTGGACCTCACCCCAGACCTCACACCGTGGACCTCACCGTGGACCTCAGACCGTGGACCTCACCGTGGACCTCACCGTGGACCTCACACTGTGGACCTCACTGTGGACCTCACACCGTGGACCTCACACTGTGGACCTCACCGTGGACCTCACTGATTGTTCAGTGCTACATCAGGTCCCTGCCCAGTGCTGCTCTCATGCCAGATAACAGATGACTGAGTAAAAACATAAATTACAAAAGGCTCAGAAGAAGGAAAGAAAGAAATGCTGAGAAAGATGGGGTCACAAGACTTGGAGGGGAACCTGTGTTTCACAAGGTAGCAGGAGAAATCGTCTCCGAAGAAGTGTCGTTTGAACAGAAATCTGAAAAATGGAAACAGCAGTAGAAGTGAAAAAAGGACAAAGCCCAGGAATGAGGGCGTGGAGACGAGGCTGGAGAGGAAAGAAAGTCTTGGCTGCCTGAGAGAACTACCTCGTTTGCTTTCTTGTTTCATCATGAGGTCAACATGCCCAGTGAGACAAGTTTCCCCAAGTGTATTAAAAATACAGTGAAAAGACCAAATGCAGACTTGAACCTTCATTAGCTTATTCATCTGTCCATTCAGCAAATACTGGTCTTGTGCCCACCGTGTATCAACAGTCTTAGCAGATTTAGGAACACTGCAGTGTGCAAAGTCTAAGTTCTCACTACTTGGCTTAAGAGGTAATGTTAGCCACTTAGAAAAAATAGGCAACAAAAAAAAACCAAAGTTTAAACAAAGGCTATAAACTGCTCTGCGGCAGGGTACACAGTCACACCCCTGGCTGCTTCTCGCCACTGCCGCAGAAATGTGAACAGTGTCCGGTACCGCAGAGCTTAAGCCAGTGGCAGTGGGGTTTTCCCCACAGAGTGGGAGCATTTGAGTTTGCGAGGAGACAGCACCTTAAAAGGGGCACTTTGTTTAGCATTGTATTGCATTTATTTTACAAAATAGTAACTGGATATAAATAGCAAAAAGTAAATCCAGTTTGCATTGTTCAGAATCTTGGTTATCAGACTTCCTTCAGGCAGGCCCTGACTAAATGTTATCAATACCATGGCTTTGATGAGGATGTAACCAGTCTAATGGAGATCTGTGTTGGAACAACCTAGAATTGACTGGTGTAATTTTAAAAGCGTTCTTAGTTGAAGTGATAGCAATAAGCAGTTTGCAAAGGATATTTTTTATAAAAATTAATTGATGTCCTATTTATAGTGGTTGACAGAGTTTCTTACTTCCTAACTGTGCTGATGCAGATCCTGATGAATATTTCTACTGACGAATTCCATGTGCATACCACAGTATGAAGAAATTCCATTTTCATTGTCAGCATATTGAAATTAGAGAGATAGAAAATGGTAGAAACAAATTTATATCAATTCCAAAGTCGCAACTTTCACTGGGTCCAGCTTTTTCCTAATATAATTTGTATGTACAGAAAGTAAAACAGCTCTTTACACTTTTGACTTCTATTTGAACCCTTATGATTAGCAGGTTTGTGAAAGAATAGTCCCATATGTAGGGGTTTAGTAATTATAATTTCCTCCATCTTTTGAAATGCACTCAGTTTTGAGAAACTGATATATAGTATGACAATATTCACTCTACAAAAGGCAAGAGCATTCAGATGAAAAATGAGTAATGGTATCAATCATTTCTATGCTTTCAAATGTTTGGCATCTGTAGAAATTCCATCTAAATAACTAGCTCATTTTTTAGAAAGTATTTTGGTAGAGCTGACCCTGAGAATATGCTTGTAATTACTTATGTGTATTCCTGAGAACATGGGTGAAATTTAAATTGAGTTGAATCCTAAACATACTAAGGGTGTTTGTTATTTAAAGAATCTGGTTTATTTATTTTTAAAGAAATATATACTTTTTAAAATGAGGAAAATTGACATTCGTTATAGTTTTTTGCAAATTTTAATTTATTTCACTAAGTAGAAATAGATTTTTAAAACAATCTTGGATGCCTTAGGATTCTTTTGATTATTTCCTTACATTTTTACAATAGTTATTTTAATCCTCATATTTAAATTATAATAAGCTATGTAAGAACACGGTGGTATCTGCAGAAATACAAAGGCTTCATGTTTGCCACTGTGGAATTCTGCATTTCTAAGCCTCATTGCCTCCAAGCAGACTTGGCTTAACTTGAATTTGGGGCTTTGAAAGAGTCCATAGAAGTGCAATGCAGCCCATTTTCTTATTCAGGAAGGATTCATCTTTACTGTTGTCAGTCTTATTATCCTCATCGTCATCATCATTCATCATCACTTGCTGGAAAATCTTTGAAGGTCAAGGAGAGACCACTTGCTCATTATGCCACATTTTCTATGTATACACTGTCCTTTCCAAAAATGTTGACTTATAAGAGTCAGATCAAGTAAACAAGCCTCAAACAGAAAAAAACCACCCTCAGCGTGAGGCCCTGAGTCCTCTCCTCTCCAAGGAGACGGTTCCTGAGGCCGTTTCTTAGGCTGGTGCTGGACCCCAGGTGCAGGTGGTACCTTGGGTCACTGGCCAGCATGGCATCCCCTTGGCATAACCATCTCCACACCCTTCACCAAGAATCTGCGTCTACATTTCAGTAAGACCTGGTGATTCCTCACACCTTAAAGGTTAGAAGCAGTCATTTACATTATGCTAAACTCATTAGACCAGAGAAAGCAATGGCAACCCACTCCAGTACTCTTGCCTGGGAAATCCCATGGACAGAGGAACCTAGTAGGCTACAGTCCATGGGGTCATGAAGAGTCGGATACGACTGAGCGACTTCACTTTCACTTTTCACTTTCATGCACTGGAGAAGGAAATGGCAACCCACTCCAGTATTCTTGCCTGGAGAATCCCAGGGACGGGAGCCTGGTAGCTTGCTGTCTATGGGGTCACACAGAGTTGGACACAACTGATGTGACTTAGCAGCAGCAGCAGCAAACTCATTAGATGATTTAAACTTGCCCTGTGATGTCTGGATGTGGTCTGCATCCTCTTAGCTCTCTCCTCCCATAAGACAAATGGAATCATTTCTCTGCATTTCACTTTTCCTCTGGTTCCACTGGAAATGCACACACTTTACTCTGACTCTTAGTAGATAATCTACCTGCCCTTCTGCTCTACAAGCACTTAATTTCTTTTACTCTGCCCCTTCCCGACCCCAGCATCTAGGCCTCTGCATTTTACCTTCAAGGCTGATCAGTCACACGTTCTGTTCAGGCCAACATCAAGACTGTCATGCTTGGCTACAGCTGACCTAAGAGTTGAGAATGATGGATTTAGTGATGGTTTTTTAATAATGAGAGGAAACTCAAAGGGGGCTAAAAACACACACGCACAATGCATGTACACATGTGTGTGTGTGTGTACACCGCACACATACACAGAGCCAGGGTAGAAGTTTTGGGGGTTGGTCAGTGGTTCTAGGACGTCAGTCTGACACCTCCGTCGTTTGTCTGGATGCTTTGTCCTGGTCTCACGCTCAAGGTTTTTTTTCCCAGTCCCCAGTGGAGAGTCTTCCCAAGTCAGTGACTGAAGATTTTAAGGGTTTACTGTGTGATTTCGTTCTGTTCCTGTTTCTGCTGCCCCAGAGCATATGCTTGTCAGCAAGTTCTAGCCTTTAAGAGACTGGGTTGGTGGACAGGGGGAGCCGCCTCTGGTCTTCACTTTGTCTGCAACCCTGAATTTTTGAACTGAAAGCAGAATGCATGTGAAGAGAGCAAGAAGCCCTGCAGAGGAGAGTGTTCGGGGACTGGCTGGCCAAAGGGGGTGCGCTGCAAGAGCGTGGATCATGGCTACACTCATCTGTCATCAGACATAGGAGGGGACATTTAATGATGTGATGACTAGAGACAGGCCACGGGAAACCACAGGGACTTCCACCTCCGACCCCCAGAGCGGTGAAGGTGAGAACACCGCAGAGGATCTGGTTTCAGGAGAGACAGATCAGCTCGGGTGACTTCACAGGCAGGCAGCAGGGGGGTGACGGTGAAGGGCATTCTCCCCCTCCCTCTGCTGGGCTTCCTGCTGGCTGAAAGACCCTCGCTAAGTCTAGGGCGTGTGAAGCAGAAGGCCGGTTGGAGCCTGGTGATGTTGTGGGTTTGCTGTTTATCTGCTGGGTTGCCTAATGGCACCTGCTTATTTCATGCAAAATATAATTTTCTATGTGGTCAAGCGATTGCAAGTTGGGTGTCCTGATCCATGTGGCCACAGGTGAAAGAAAGGAAAGAGAGAAAGTGAAAGTCACTCAGTTATATCTGACTCCTTGTGACCCTGTGTTCTATACAGTCCATGGAATTCTCCAGGCCAGAATACTGGAGTGGGTAAGGGGGATCTTCCCAACCCAGAGATTGAACCCAGGTCTCCTGCATTGCTGGCAGATTCTTTACCAGCTGAGCCACCAGGGAAATCCAAGAATACTGGAGTGGGCAGCCTATCCCTTCTCCAGGGGATCTTGCCAACTCAGGAATCAAATCGGGGTCTCCTGTATTGCAGGCAGATTCTTTACCAGCTGAGCTACCAGGGAAGTCCCCATATAATCAAACTCAACCTTAATACATGTTACTTTATCAGTGAAATAACCTACCACACAATCAACTGCTGCTACTTGAGGCTGCTATTGTGGGTGATTCTCTTCATAAATTACAACTTCCTTGTATCTTCCTTCATCAAGAACTGAGACATCTTCATTTTAGAGACAGCACCATTTCTTTTCTTACCGTGTCTTTGTGTGGAAAACCCCATATGTTTTTCTTGTTGTTGAGTTACTTGATACAATCATGTCAAATTGCATTGGAACTAGTACCAGTATTTCAAGAGCTTCCAGGAGCCCCACAATGGACATCTGGGCTCTGATAGCAGGGCCCTTAATCTAGGACAACTCTTTCATTTTCACACTGAGCTTCTGCTTAACATTATACTTTGGAAAAAATTAAAGAATTTCACTGCTTAATAAAGATTGAAAATTACTGATCTATGGTCACGCTCTCACCTTTGTAGGAATGTATTCAAAAAAGTTACTAGAAATCCATTTTTCTTAAGATCACACAGCTTGTTAAGTGGTAGATTTGAGGCCTGATCAAGGCTTTGGTGTTCCCACTAGACTCCTAATTTCTTATGGTGACCTTTTAAATATGACTATGTAAACAAGATGAACATGCAAGCTTATTTTATAAAAACAAGGGTCGAATATCTGAGTGGATGTCAGTGTTCATGGGGACCAACTGGGCAAATGATGGGCAGGGGGCTGGGCCACGCCTCTCACAGAGCAGCAGGAGGAGGAGGTGAAGACTTTGCCATCCATGAGCCGGAGCTTCGGGGTCTGAGCATCTCAGACATTAGGAGGCTGGTGGGGAGCAAGTCCCCATGGTCTCCAGAGCTTGCTAGGACTCCTGGACACCGACATTAGGTGAAGTGAGTTTTTAAGCTGAGGATATCTGGGAAATCTCAGTGGTGACTGATGGTCAACAAAATTCACCTGTCTTGCTTGTATTTAGTATTTTCTGTTAGTTTATTTCTTAGTGTTTTCAATAATTTATGTAAACACATTGGTCCTGTATGGCCCAGTTTTTCTGAGACAGGGTGATGGGCATCAGGTGAGGGTCAGTGCGTGAATGATCAACTACAATGTTACCTGTTTTAATGCAGGTGCCCCAATACCCTTAGCCTCCCTTTGTTGCTATGGTAACCACTCTGTTAATTTATCCTTTCTGCCAAATGGAGCTTTAGTTAGCATTCAGTTTCAGTCTTTCTGCTGACCAAAGGACTTCAATCTAGGGATTTTATAACCAGTTATTCCTTTGCTTGCAAGCATTTTTCTCTCCTGAATCTTTTTTGTAAACAGTATAAACAGTTACTTATTGTGCTGCATCAATGGCTAATCTTCACTAATACATATCTGAAAGTACAGTACGATACAGTATATTTAAAACAATTTTGCTGAACAACACCAGTGACCTGAAAACACCTTTTCACTGTGTTTCACTGTGAAATAATTTATTTTGATGTAAGGGAGTAAATCAGGACAGTCCTCGCACCCCATGTGCCTCCTAAGTGTTTGGAGACTCTTTAGGGGTCTGTTTGTACACATTTCATGTAAACAGAGAGACAAATACAGCACCCCCTCTCTTTCTCTCTCTTGTCTGCTTTCTCTCTGTCTCTGAATCTTTTATACACTTGAAAATAAGACAGTTCAGTTCAGTCGCTCACTCATGTCTGACTCGTTGCGACCCCATGGACTGCAGCACACCAGGCTTCCCTGTCCCTCACCAACTCCCAGAGTTTGCTCAAACTCCTGTCCATCGAGTCAGTGATGCCATCCAACCAGCTCATCCTCTGTCGTCCCCTTTTCCTCCCACCTTCAATCTTTCCCAGCATCAGCGTCTTTTCAAATGAGTCAGCTCTTCCCATCAGGTGGCCAGAGTATTGGAGCTTCAGCTTCAGCATCAGTCCTTCCAATGATTATTCAGGACTGATTTTCTTTAGGATGGACTGGTTGGATCTCCCTACTGTCCAAGGGACTCTCAAGAGTCTTCTCCAACATCACAGTTCAAAAGCTTCAATTCTCTGACACTCAGCTTTCTTTATATTGCAACCCTCACATCTATACATGACTACTGGAAAAACCATAGCTTTGACTAGACTGACCTTTGTTGGCAAAGTAATGTCTCTGCTTTTTAACATGCTGTCTAGGTTGGGCAAAGCTTTTCTTCCAAGAAGTAAGCTTCTTTTAATTTCATGGCTGCAGTCACCATTTGCAGTGATTTTGGAGCCCAAGAAAATAGTCTGTCTCGATTTCCATTGTTTCCTCATTTATTTGCCATGAAGTGATGGGACTAGATGCCATAATCTTAGATTTTTGAATGTTGAGTTTTAAGCCATCCTTTGACTCCCCTCTTTCACTTTCATCAAAGGCTCTTCAGTTCCTCTTTGCTTTCCGCCATAAGTGTGGTGTTATCTGCATATCTGAGGTTGATATTGATATTTCTCATGGAAATCTTGATTCCAGCTTGTGCTTCATCCAGCCTGATGATGATTTTACATGATGCATTCTGCATGTAAGTTAAATAAGCAGGGTGACAATATACAGCCTTGATGTACTCCTTTCCCAATCTGGAACCAGCCTATTGTTCCTTGTCCAGTTCTAACTGTTGCTTCTTGACCTCATACAGATGTCTCAGGAGGCAGGTAAGGTGGTCTGATATTCCCATCTCTTGGAAAATTTTCCAGTTTGTTGTGATCCATAGAATCAAAAGCTTTGGTGCAGTCAAAAAATGGGCCAAAGAACTAGACAGACATTTCTCCAAAGAAGACATACAGATGGCTAAGAAACACATGAAAAGATGCTCAACATCACTCATTATTAGAGAAATGCAAATCAAAACCACAATGAGGTACCATTACACGCCAGTCAGGATGGCTGCTATCCAAAAGTCTACAAGCAATAAATGCTGCAGAGGGTGTGGAGAAAAGGGAACCCTCTTACACTGTTGGTGGGAATGCAAACTAGTACAGCCACTATGGAGAACAGTGTGGAGATTCCTTAAAAAACTGGAAATAGAACTGCCATATGACCCAGCAATCCCACTCCTGGGCATACACACCGAGGAAACCAGATCTGAAAGAGACACGTGCACCCCGGTGTTCATCGCAGCACTGTTTATAATAGCCAGGACATGGAAGCAACCTAGATGCCCATCAGCAGATGAATGGATAAGGAAGCTGTGGTACATATACACCATGGAATATTACTCAGCCATTAAAAAGAATTCATTTGAATCAGTTCTAATGAGATGGATGAAACTGGAGCCCATTATACAGAGTGAAGTAAGCCAGAAAGATAAAGAACATTACAGCATACTAACACATATATATGGAATTTAGAAAGATGGTAACGATAACCCTATATGCAAAACAGAAAAAGAGACACAGATGTACAGAACAGACTTTTGGACTCTGTGGGAGAAGGTGAGGGTGGGATGTTTCGAGAGAACAGCATCGAAACATGTATATTATCTATGATGAAACAGATCACCAGCCCAGGTTGGATGCATGAGACAAGTGCTCAGGCCTCGTGCACTGGGAAGACCCAGAGGGATCGGGTTGGGCGGGGGGGGGGATCGGGATGGGGAACACATGTAAATCCATGGCTGATTCATGTCAATGTATGACAAAAACCACTACAATATTGTAAAGTAATTAGCCTCCAACTAATAAAAATAAATGAAAAAATAAAAATAAAAAAATAAAATGTATAACACACTAAAAAAAAAAAAAAGGCAGAAATGGGTGTTTTTCTGGAACTCTCTTGCTTTTTCTATGACCCAATGGATGTTGGCAATTTGATCTCTGGTTCCTCTGCCTTTTCTAAATCCAGCTTGAACATCTGGAAGTTCACAGTTCACATACTATTGAAGCCTGGCTTGGAGAATTTTGAGCATTACTTTGTTAGCATGTGAGATGAGTACAACTGTGCAGTAGTTTGAACATTCTTTGGCATTGCCTTTCTTTGGAATTGAAATAAAAACTGACCTTTTCCATACCTGTGGCTACTGCTGAGTTTTACAAATTTGCTGGCATATTGAGTGAAGCACTTTACCAGCATCATCTTTTAGGATTTGAAATAGCTCAGCTGGAATTCCATCACCAAATAGCTCCAGAAAAATGAAGAGGCTGGGTCAAAGCAAAAACAGTGCCCAGTTGTGGATGTGACTGGTGATGGAAGTAAAGTCTGATGCTGTAAAGAACAGCATTGCATAGAAACCTGGAATGTTAGGCCCATGAGTCAAGGTAAATCCGAAGTGGTCAAACAGGATGGCAAGAATGAACATTGACATTTTGGGAATCAGAAACTAAAATGAACTGGAAAGGGCAAATTTAATTCAGATGACCATTATATCTACTACTGTGGGCAAGAATCCCTTAGAAGAAATGGAGTAGCCATCATAGTCAACAAAAGAGTCTGAAATGCAGTACTTGGGTGAAATCCCAAAAACGACAGAATGATCTCTGTTCATTTCCAAGGCAAATCATTCAATATCATGGTAATCCAAGTCTATGCCCTGACCACTAATGCCAAAGAAGCTGAAGTTGAATGGTTCTATGAAGACTTTTAAGAGCTTCTAGAACTAAAATCAACAACAAAAAAGAAAACATGAATCTCATTTTGTCCAAGGGTTTCTCCTGAACACTTCTTGCTTATCCAGACATCAGCGTTTTTCCTTGGCAGGTGGTGACTCAGCATCTGATTGGAAATCCATATTGAATGACATTGACCAGTTGATTGAAGAACTTATCTTCAATGTACAAGATTTCCTCTACTAGAGGCTAAAACATCTCCTTTGTTATTGTTTAGTCATTAAGTCATGTCCAACTTTTGCAATCCCATGGACAGTAGCCCACCAGGCTCCTCTGTCCATGGGATTTCCCAGGCAAGCATACTGGAGTGGGTCGCCATTCTCTCCTCCAGGGAATCTTCTGGACCCAGGGATTGAACCCACGTCTCCTATATTGACAGGTGGATTCTTTACCACTGAGTCACCAGCGAAGCACTGAAACATCTCCTTAGATGATTCCATAAAAATTTCAACATAATAAAATGGAAACACATCAACTGCTTTCACTAATAATTGATGACATGATTCTGTGGGTTTGACACAGTGAATTGATTGCCTTGGAATCAATGTTGCATTGAAACATGACAATGTTCAGTGATCCAGGAATCAGTTCAGTTCAGTCACTCGGTCGTGTCTGACTCATTGCAACCCCATGGACGGCAGCACGCCAGGCCTCCCTGTCCATCACCAACTCTTGCAGCTTGCCCAAACTCATATCCATTGAGTCGGTGATGCCATCCAACCATCTCATCCTCTGTCGTCCCCTTCTCCTCCCGCTTCAACCCCTCCCAGCATCAGGGTCTTTTCAAATGAGTCAGCTCTTCCCATCAGGTGGCCAAAGTATTGGAGTTTCAGCTTCAACATCAGTCCTCCCAATGAATATTCAGGGCTGATTTCCTTTAAGATGGATTGGTTGGATCTCCTTGCAGTCCAAGGGACTCTCAAGAGTCTTCTGCAACACCACAGTTCAAAAGCTTCAATTCTTTGGCACTCAGCTTTCTTTATAGTCCAACTCTCACATCCATACATGACTACTGGAGGAACCATACCATTGAGCAGGCAGAACTTTGTTGGCAAAGTAATGTCTCTGCTTTTTAATATGCTGTCTAAGTTGGTCATCACTTTTCTTCCAAGGAGCAAGTGTCTTTTAATTTCATGGCTGCAGTCACCATCTGCAGTGATTTTGGAGCCCAGAAAAATAAAGTCTGTCACTGTTTCCAGTTTCCCATCTATTTGCCATGAAGTGATGGGACCAGATGCCACGATCTTAGGTTTTTGAATGTTGAATTTTAAGTCACGTTTTTCACTCTCCTCTTTCACTTTCATCAAGAGGCTATTTAGTTCTTCTTCACTTTCTGCCATAAGGGTGGTGTCATCTGTGTATCTAAGGTTATTGATGTTTCTCCCAGCAATCTTGAATCCAACTTATGCTTCATCCAGCCCAGCATTTTGCATGATATACTCTGCATATAAGTTAAATAAGCGGGAGACAATATACAGCCTTGCCATACTCCTTTCCCAATTTGGAACCAGTCTGTTGTCCCATGTCCAGTTCTAACTGTTGCTTCCTGATATGCATGCAGATTTCTCAGGAGGCAGGCAATGTGGTCTGGTATTCCCATCTCTTGAAGAATTTTCCATAGTTGGTTTGTGATCCGCGCAGTCAAAGGTTTTGGTGTAATCAATAAAGCAGAAGTAGATATTTTTGTGGAATTCTCTTGATTTTTCTGTGATCCAATGGATGTTGGAAATTTGATCTCTGGTTCCTCTGCCTTTTCTAAATCCAGTTTGGACATCTGGAAATTCACAGTTCCATGTACTGTTGAAGCCTGGTGTGGAGAATTTTGAGCATTACTTTGCTAGCATGTGAGATGAGTGCAACTGTGTGGTAGTTTAAACATTCTTTGGCATTGCCTTTCTTTGGGATTGGAATGAAAGCTGACCTTTCCCAGTACTGTGGCCATGTATGAGTTTTCCAAATTTGCTGGCATACTGAGTGCAGCACTTTCACAGTATCATCTTTTAGGATTTGAAATAGCTCAACTGGAATTCTATCACCTCCACGAGCTTTGTTCGTAGTGATGCTTCCTAAGGCCCACTTGACTTTGCATTCCAGGATGTCTGGCTCTAGGCGAGTGATCACACCATCGTGGTTGTCTGGGTCATGATCTTTTCTGTACAGTTCTTCTGTTTGTTCTTGCCACCTCTTCTTAATATCTTCTGCTTCTGTTAGGTCCCTACCATTTCTGTCCTTTATTGTGTGCATCTTTGCATGAAATGTTCCCTCGGTATCTCTAACTTTCTTGAAGAGATATCTAGTCTTTCCCATTCTGTTGCTTTCCTCTATTTCTTTGCATTGATCACTGAGGAAGGCTTACTTATCTCTCCTTGCTGTTCTTTGGAACTCTGCATTCAAATGTGTGTATCTTTCCTTTTCTCCCTTGCCTTTTGCTTCTCCTCCTTTCTCAGCCAATTACTACAGAAAGCATTTTGTTCTTAGCAGAAATGTTAACATTCTTAGTAGAAATGTTACCCTCCTCCCCCAAATAACGAGAGAATGGGAAGATTTCCTTAAAGTGGACCAGAGGTAGCCCAGGTTAGTCTGAAGAACTGGTCTGCTAAGTACACAGCAGTATCATTCAAACATGGAAGTCCTGAGCCTGTAGCTTAAAATCTCAACCTAAACAATGAATTGAATGACTGCATAAAGTCTGCACGTTTTAAATGGTGATGCCCATATTCTGAAGTGACTTGCCTTCTTGGATTCAGAGCACTTTGTTTATTCTTTGTGCTTTGCAGCTTTGCATATTTTAATACCATGAAAGAAAATATGCCTACTTAAATATATTTTTAAAATTTCTTTGCATTTTTAGCAAAGTTCTAACCAGTCCAAAATGTTCAGCTCTGTTTTCTTTACTCCTATAAAGAGGATAACCGATGATGTTGGTAAACAGACAAATTTTGCCATAATTTAGCAATGAGTAGTTAGTTACTCTGATTTATTGGGCTGCTTGTTTTCTCAGATTGGCTCAATGCAAATGTACATTATAGCCAGTGGCTGATACACGTCTGACCATCGATGTGGATGACTAGCTCCATTTCAGGAAAGCAGTGAACGCACTCTGAATGCATTTCAGCTGCACGCAGTGCTTCGTGGCCTCTGAGAAACGAGGAGAACTTCACTTGGTGCTTCAGTTCCTGCGCGCGGACCTTTGCCACCTGTCGTTGGGAAGCGTCTTGAACATCCTCCTGTCGTAGGTGCCCCGGGTGCAGCCTGCAGGTGTGTGACCTCAGCGCTCAGTCAGACCTGGTGGCCCACCGGGGAGGGGCAGACGTCCAGATGCTGCGTGGCTGGTGCAGGAGCACCTTACCGTGGAGGCCCTGCAATGGCGCCATGTGAAGCTTGGGGCCTGGCTCTGGCTCTTGGAGATATTTTCACCATCTTACACGTTTAGAAGAGTTACTTTGCTGCTTAAACCATCTGTATTCAGCTCTCTTCTTTGTAAATAAGAACAAAGATTTGGTGATTCCTATGTAGACTAAGAACGCCATGAAAGAGAGTAAGATATTTTTCCCATCAATGGTGAATTCAGGTTCAGTAAGGAGGACTCCAACCATATCCACACGACATACACATCACATCTCTCTCTCTATTTGTCTATCTGTCCATCTATCTATCTCTCTATATACATATATATATATATTCGTATCGACATAGTATGTTTGTTCAAAAGCTCCCCTAGTTCATCTGATGCTTGTGGTTTACAGAGCACATGTTCCAAATATACTCTAATGTTCCATGTAGAAGCTACTCTATAAATGCATGCTGTTTCATGAATAAAAAGTACTGTTCTTTGTTGTGGGTTGTAAACAAGAGAGCAGACCCTCTACAGGTGACCTTCCGGGGCCAGCGCTGTGGCTGCTGATACTCAGAGGGTGTGTCCCATGTGCCATTAGCTGCATGAGCTGGAAACACACATTCATTCTCTCAACAAACATCTGTGCCCTTAATGTGTCAACCACTGCTGTGCGTGCTGGAAATGCAGCAGTGAGTAAATAGAGAAACCCTGTTCTCGTGGCATTCAATTCGAATGGGAAGGGCACGATGATTAGCAGACAAACAGAATAAAGCACATGTGTGTCAGATGATGAAACGGTATGGAGAGAAATGCAGCCAACAGAGAAGAACTGGGTGTGCGGGGCTCTGCAGTTCGAAGCAGGGTCAGAGGCCCCCTTCTCACTTCATGAGGTCAGTGTCACACATCCCCACTTACAGACACAGAAACCCAGTTCTAGGGCCTTAACGATGGCCCCCTCCCTGTGCCTCAAGGCAGTCAGGTAGCAGAATCAGAATTTAATCTTGTGAATCTAACAAGAAATTGAGCATTTAAAAATATGGAATGAAAGAGATACAAGATGAATTTGTTAAGGAGGAGAATGGAGGAGACATAACAAATGTGAATGCTTATACTCACAACTGCATCTTAAAATGAGCCCAGGTTTTAGACTTAAGATCCCCTGGGAGCCCCCGTGTTGCTGTCGGGTATGAATGCTCTGTAGGTGTCATCTGGGCTCACAGGAGGGCCTGTATCCCTTCTCTGACCAGAGGGCAACACAGGCCCTCTGTGCTTGTCAAACATCTGGTGTTCAGCTCAGAGGGAGGAAAGGCACTGGCGGCAGGCAGCGAGCATTCAGGCTGCACTCGGTCCAAGTGCTGGGCCCAGTCGGCCATTCAGCATTTGTTCACTGAGAGAGTCTGAAAGTAGCATTTAGTGCAGCTCAAAAAGTCGCAACAAGCCTCCACTTAAGTGAGTCCAGAGAAAACAAAGGTTACAGAGCAGTGCTGGAGGCAGGACGAGGAGGAGGACAGACGTGCTTCGCTCTCCCACCCCTCACTTCCTCCGTCACGAGGTTCAGTGGCCAAGCCTTCTGCCTGTTGTCTCAGGGGTCTGCAGCCAGGGTCGAACCTGTTTCTCCCTGGGAATCTCTTGAAACAACTGCCGTCTACCAGGAAGGGTTTCCAGAGATGTGGTCACTAGATGGGGAGGGCGAGCTGTACAGATTTATGGCCTGTGGGGTGTGTTTCTGTTCCCCAAATTGGAAACACACAGGGGCCTCCGCTGCAGCCCACCTGGCCCCGGACTGCCCTGTGCCTCCGCGGGCCTGGCTGCCTCTCCCAGACCCGCACACCTTGGCTGCTTCCTGCCAGGATGGCTTACCTGAGGCTGCCTGAGATGCCGCTTTGGCTTCGGGTTTTAGCTTTTATTCCTAAGTGCATTTGTTTAACATTTACTGGATCTTTCCCCTTGGGCTTTATGGAAAGAATGTTTTTGAATTGAAAACAGGAGAAAGAAGGAAAATGATTACTTTTTGCACAGAAAACTGAGGTCACGCAATGCCTTCAAAAGTGAGCCTTACAAGTCTCTGCACCGAGACTTGTAACTTGTGGTCCATATGTGGCAGCAGGCCGTGGCCAGGGCTGCTGTGGTTCCGCTTCCTGAGGAGGTAAACACCTGGCTTCTGTAAGTCAGTGCCCTCCCTCTGGGGTGTGGACGCAGGTCAGAACCCTCAGGGCATCTGCTGTCTGGCATCCTGTAGGCCCGCAGTGCACAAGGATGCCGGCCCTGGTGCCCACGTGCTGGGCCTCCTGGTGAAAGTGTATGATCCTAGAGCCTCCAGCGCTCCTGGAGCATCAGCAAGTGAAGGGCAAAAATGGACCTGTTCTGTCTCCTGCAGACCGCACAACACTGAGCTGAGTAGACACTCCGTGAATGTTTCTGAATGATAGAATTGATGCCTTTACTCAGTTTAATGACCAAGAATGGAAATTTTAGGCTTTCAATTCTTTCCAAATCAAACCCACTTGTATAGGTGATATTGAAAACACTCTACTAAAATAAATAGCTATTAACATTTAAATAGGGTTATAATGACGATCATAGAAAAAAATGCTCACAAAGTCCAGATTAATCAAAATAGAAATTAATATTCAAAGAGGAAATGTCTCTTTGATTGGACCTACCAGCAATGTAGGCCCCCAAAGGTACTATCCTCCCAATTTTTTATATGTTTCTAAAGGAGATCAGTCCTGGGTGTTCATTGGAAGGACTGATGTTGAAGCTGAAGCTCCAATGCTTTGGCTCCCTGATGCGAAGAGCTGACTCATTTGAAAAGATCCTGATGCTGGGAAGGATTGAGGGCAGGAGGAGAAGGGGACGACAGAGGATGAGATAGTTGGATGGCATCACCGACTAAATGGACGTGGGTTTGGGTGGACTCCAGGAGTTGGTGATGGACAGGAGGCCTGGCGTGCTGCGGTTCATGGGGTTGCAAAGAGTCGGACATGACTGAGTGACTGAACTGAACTGAACTGATACATATATTACATATACAACCCAATGTTTCCTGCATCAATAGTAAATCCATGCCCAACATCTAAGTCATGGTGCATGCTGGAGGGTCATGCATGGAGCTCACATGGATTTTTGACTCACTGCTCAACAGGTGTTTACCAGCGGGAAGGGCAGGTGCTCTGGGGTGGCTCCTTCCACTGTCCACCCTGGCTTTGGACGTTGGCTGAGGGGCCCCGGGTGTTCCCAAACCACCCATCACCGTCACCCTGGCTGAAAGAATTGAGAAAATGCTTTTCAGTCTCTGAACAGTGAGCACTGCGCGTGTTCTTCCGAGCAAGTCTGGTAGGCATCTTGTGGGGGCGGAGCTCCGCTGAGAACATGTCTCAGGTGCTGACCGCCGGGTCCTCGCTCTGGGCAGGGCTCTGGGACCAGCTGCAACTAAGTAGCTTATGACCCTGAACGTCAGCCTCTGTGCCCTTCAATGAGAAAAAAGAAGATGAAGTTAGAAGATTTCCTAGGACCATTCACAGTCTGTGCAAAGTAAGTGGTTCTAGTTTTGTGACTCACCATTCATCCAAGTAAATGGCATTTTTCACTTTTCAACTAAATTACCTTCTGTTGTATAGGCAGAACTGTCAACCCACACAAGAGTTGAGTTGGAGGCTCTAGTGTGATTAACACATTTGCTGTGATGGAGTAAAAATCTGAGCCTGTCGCTACCAGCCTGTGAGTGGCAGGGATCTTTAGCGTGATCTGTGATCAGTGGGGCCACTGGGTCCGCTGGGTGGCCCTCGAGTCTCTGTCCTGCTGTTCAGGGCCTGAGGCTGTGGGGATGAACAGGGCTGCGGTCAGGCAGGCAGCGGCTGCGGAGGCCCTGGGCTTCCAGAGTCTCCAGCGCTGCGCGACGTCTTTGACTCCAGAGCGCCCCCGTCAGGGTCCCAAGACCCAGCACCTCAGCACCTCCGCCCTGAGTCCCATGGTGCGCGATCTCCAGCGCTGCGCGACGTCTTTGACTCCAGAGCGCCCCCGTCAGGGTCCCAAGACCCAGCACCTCAGCACCTCCGCTCTGAGTCCCATGGTGCGCGATCGCTTAATGAGTCAGACCTGATAGCAAATTGCCCCAGACTGGCACCTAAGCCCATGCTGGCTTCAGGAGAACTGGTCTCTGTCATTTTGGTAAAAAGTTAACCCTATCTTTGCAAACAAAAATTTTGGGGGGCTTCTTTTCCTCTAAGATTCAGAGTTCCTTTTGCCTTTCAACATATCAGCTTTGTTTTATGAGAGACAAACCTTCGCGTTTAGCAATGTGTAAATTTGAAAGTAGTGGCTGTAGTAGTGATAATATGAGGAAAAGTAAATTAAGAAATATAATTTTTAAATTGTTTTCACAACAGAACAACAACCAGATACCCATAGAATATGGTGTCGGCCAAAAAATGGGCCCATTTCAAGGAGCAGAAGCAATAAAATACTGACCCCCACCCCACCCACCTTGTAAAAGGTAACCCTGTACAGTATAACACCAGGCCAGGCTAAATCGCTTCACATGCCCAAGTGTAAATCATCCTGAGCACACGTGGCCCGGCGGGAAGGAGGGGCTGTGTGTCTGGCACCTTATATGTCCTTGTTTAATGCCAGGCAAGCATTCTATTCCTGATACGAGACATCTGTTGGACGTATCAGGCACGCAGAGTGGGGCGCTGAGGGCTATGAGAGGGTCTTTCATTGGCACCAGAATGTAAGGACAAACCCTTAGCCACCCAAAATCAAAATTCAAAAAGAAAGTTGAGTTTTTCATCAAGAAGATATTCTTAGCTTCTATTCAGCTCACTTGCTCATTTCCTTTCTTCCTTTGGTACCAAATAAAGGCAAAATTCCACCAGCAGCTTTGCGTGGCAGGCCACTGGCCACTCCTGGCATCTGGCCAAATTACTTATGCACCACCGGTACTCAGATTTTTCATTTCCCCCACGGTGGCTTAGCAAGTGACAGAAAAAGCACGGGATATAAACAGCCCGCACTGTGCTTGCAGGGAGGCTGGAGAGGGGCCAGCCCACCCCCACCCTGACCCAGCATCGCTGGACTTGACCCCTCTCTATTCAGGCTCTTCAAACTCCCTCCGCTTTTGGACACATGCAATCAATACAGCACATGCTAATTAGGAAAGGGTGATTAAATCTGGGGTTTGGCTTTAGACTGGCCTTGGGTGGTACTCCAAGGGCACCCAGCAGCAGGGCTGACTTCTAATCAAAGGCGGGAGTGGTCTCCGTCTTCAGGAGCCCCCACCTCAGGTCAGAGTGCCTTGCTCTCTGGGAGGTGGAGTCCAGTTCAGGGTGCTGTTGGCGGTGGGGCAGGCGTCGCAGACACACACTTGGGTTTCTGCTTTCCTACTTGCAATTACACAAAATCACAGCAGAAGATGATGTTTCCTAAGGCCTGATTCTCTGCACACATTTGCTTATCCAGGTGGCCTAGAGAGTTTGCGTGTAGTTTTGTTCCCAGGGTGAGCGCGTGCTCTGACTTCACTGAGTGAGACAGCCCCTTCTGCTCACCTGGTGCCTTTTGAGCTGAGGGCTCATGCGGGTTTTGCCTTGGCTTTGGGACCCCCACTTGCCTACCTGCCCTGCCTGCAGGGAGACGTCAGATCCCGTCTACCTGTTTATAGGCTCCAGTCAGTGGGTGCAGATCACTCGGGACTATTTTTGCACACACCTTTCTCGGAAGGAAATCTGGTTTGTAAACGGCTGTGTTTGAAATGCCAGAATCTGCCGGCTTTCCCTCCTTCCTTCCCACGTGACTCGGGCAGGACTTGACAGTGGGTACAGCTAAGCTCGCAGGAGGAAGCGGCTGAGTCGAGAGCCAGTCACTGCGGACATCACCCCTGTCTTGAGAGACTGTGTCCTGCGAAGCGGTCAGTTAGGAAACAGCACACATGCCCAGGAAGGGTCAGCGGGGACGAAAGTCAGAGGCAGAGGAGCATGTGAAGAGCAGATGCTTCAGAGGAGCTTTCTTCACTCTGAGCAGAAACGCGTGGAAAGTGGACGTGAGCTCCGAGCCCCCGTGGACGCGGCCTGACCTGCCAGCTAGGAGGTTCACCTGGGTGAGCTCTGGACTGGATAAACCCGGGGCACGGCACGAATCCCCGGGCACCGTGGGGATGACTGTGACTTCAGGTGGGGAGTGTCCTGAGTTGCAGAATGCATACCTTTGGTAGAACACTTCCTTATATTTATACACAATATTTTAAAAAATAAGGTAAGAGAAGTTTTGTGAAAGTTTCCCTCAAGCAATCCATGCAAGTCCTCATACTTTACCAGGGAGAGTGCTTCCTGCAGGTGTGGACTCTGACCCTGTTGAGCTGGTGATCACAGAGGAGGAGGAAGCCCCGCCACCACCAGAGCCCACGGGCGGGCCTTGTCCTCTAGGCGCCGGGGCTGGACATGTGCGTGCGTGTCCTCACCCAGGGAGAGGGCAGCTGTGACATGCCGGGTCCCTCCTCACTCATCCCGAGGGGCGTGCCAGCCACCGAGGGCCAGTCCCCAGGTGGAGGGCCGTCCCTAGGGGCAGAGGAGGCGGTGCGGCAGTCAGCTGTATGCACCGGCGGGTCTGGAACCCCAGCTTCCTTGTCTGTGAGGCAGGGAGGCCACCCCTCACGTGGACGCGGGTCTGCCGTGTGGACAGGGGTCAGCCATGTGGACACGGGTCAGCCGTCTGGAGTGGGTCTGCTGTGTGGACGGGGGTCAGCAGTGTGGACGGGGGTCAGTGTGTGGACGGGGGTCAGCCGTCTGGAGTGGGTCTGCCGTGTGGACGGGGGTCAGCAGTGTGGACGGGGGTCAGTGTGTGGACAGGGGCAGCCGTCTGGAGTGGGTCTACCGTGTGGACGGGGGTCAGCAGTGTGGACGGGGGTCTGCTGTATGGATGGGGTCTGCCATGTGGATGGGGGTCAGCTGTATGGACGGGGTCTGCCATGTGGATGGGGGTTAGCTGTGTGGACGTTGGACGCGGGTCGGCCTGTGGACGCAGGCCTGATGTGTGCAGGACGACAGTGGTGACTTTTCCTCTTTTCCAGCAATACTCGTGGGATGATCCTTTCAGTCAGGCCAAAAACTGTCATAAAGAAATTTTAAGGTATACTCAGAGTCTAAACTACCATTTATATTTTAGTAATTTAAGTTGATCTATTTTGAATCTGAAATTAGATCAGTATGAAAGCTGCCCCTCCTAGAGGGGGTGGTGCTTTATGCCCTAGTAGCTATGGGGGCAGATGACAACCCAGGGAGGCTTGCCGTGACCCTGGGCCCGTGGGGAGATGTTCACTGGAGGCTTGGCCACAGTGCACCCCATCTCGGGGGCTGACAAGGGCCCCGTGTCTGGGTCCCCACACAGCCTTGAGGGGAGAGGAGTTTCGGATCTGATGTGTGATTTCCAGGACCCCGAAGCCGAAGCAAAGAGAAAGAAAATGTGCTACTGTTTGGAGTGGCTTGTAGGGGCACATTTCTGGATTGAGGGGCTGCTCTAGAGCCGTTTGAGGGTCGTCAGCCGGGGAAGGCCACGCGGTCTGGAAGCGCCAGCTGGACAGGCTCTCTGGAGAGAACGCTTCTCTCCCCCGAGCGAGCACGGAGGGTGGGGGCGCCCGTCTCCCACCAGCAGTCCCCCCTGCGCCCCCGCCCCGCCCCTGCCTCTGCCCTGGGCTCTCCCAGGCCCTCTGCTGACTGGCCCAGCCCGCTACCTCACACGTGGGCTCCCAGGATTCTGTCCTCGGGGTTCGCAGGAAGGACATGTGAGCAGTTTCTAGAGGCGCATCCGTGCATCTCTCGGCTCCAGGGCTGCGCTGAGCTGTCTGGGTGAAGGGCAGCCAGACACTGCTTGAGCAGGTGCCAAGCTCTGGTCCTTAACTGTCCTGGGCCATAAGCAGCAACCTTTGAGGACAGAAGCCCTATGAGCTAAGAAACACCTGAAAATCTTCCCGTCCGTTCCTTTTGAACCAGGGTTTTTTGAGTCACTGGGGTAAGCAGAGTTTTCGGTGGGGCTGGGGGCGGACTGTGGCCTGGACCCAGAGTCCGCGCACTGTGGGTGGTCCTTCGCTAGGGGAGTCTGGCTGCCTGTGCAACCTCAGATCGGGAAGGCAGGGCCAGTTTATTTCAAAAATATGTGGAGACTTACGTGAAGGATCCCTGGAGAAGGGAATGGCAACCCACCCCAGTATTCCTGCCTGGAGAATCTCATGGACAGAGGAGCCTGGCGGGCCACAGTCCACAGGGTCACAAAGAGTAGGACATGACTGAGCGACTAACACACATGTGAAGGGTAGCGTCCTTGTTTCTAGCCCCTGAATTTCCCACTGCCCCCATTTGTCTATTATATCAACCATTTCCCCCTAAATCTCAGAGCCGGAGGAAGAGTTCCAAGTCGGGTATTCAGAGCAGCGAGCAGGTGAGCCCGGGAGCGGCAGTGAGGCGACGGCTCAGCCTGGAGGGAGGCACGCCCTGCGGAAGCAGCTTTGCTTTCTTCCTCCCTGGTGTCTGCAGGCTGGCCATGGGGGCTCCTGTTCCCTGAGCCTGTCAGCTTGGCCCCTTGTTCCTGGCACAAGACGGGAAACGGCGTGAACTGACTCTGCATCTGAGGGAGGTGCTGACCGGCTGTTGTCCTTGTCTGCAGAGCTCCAGACCTCCCAGGGCTGCACTAATAACTAGACTCCATGAAGATAAATGTGAAAACTGGTCTCTGGTTCCCAGCTCTGGCTTAAGGCCTAGAGTCTGTTCCTTATGCCCCATGACTGTCGTGAGCAGCTGGATCAAGGGGGCACTCTTGGAGTGCCAGGCCGACTGGCAAAGATTCCTGCCAGGCCTCCATCGGCTTCTCTTCTATCTTGCAACACACAGCTCAAGTCTCTGGATGTTCCAAGTTTCATGGTTTGTAGACCCAGGGCCCAGAAGCCAGAAATCTTGTTTCCCACACCCTTGGACTGACTCCCACTGAACCTGGAGCTCTAACTATGCCAGGTCACAGGCAACGATTCTGTGGCTCAGAACTGATGGTGTCTTTAGCTACCCATCCTCGCCAGCTCCACCCTGACGTTGTTTTAGGAGGTCCCATGAGCACATTGTTGTACTGTTAAGTTTTTATCTCTCATGACTGAAAAGGCAAACCATATCTGTTTGTTTTTATTCAATTTTCCAAGTTTTATATAGAGTTCCTATAAATAAAATATCGTGCCTTGAGAATGTGAGGGCTTGGAAACGAATGCAGTTTAACCAGCAGCAGTACCTAATATTCTAGTCTCCTGGGTGATTTCTTAGGGATCCCGAATTTTGTATTAGAAAATGATTCTCAGGCTCCAAAATGGCACTAAACTGAAATTTTCATTTTTTAAAAAAATTTATACATGAAGTGTTAAAAATATCTGTGTGTAAAATCTTGCTCCATACCATCATTAATCAGAGCATGGGAGCTCCTACGAGAACTGATAACTGTGAGCTTAGCTTAGTGACTTCTCATAGGCCCTGGCAGTTTGTGTTCAGGTTTTTGATTCAGCTGTTTGATGAAAGTGAGCTTGAAAGTTAATGTTTATCATCAATGACATGTATCAATGATGGCGAACCTGTGAGGTGTACATACAAGTTCTTTATATTTAGAACATTTATTAGCTAATGACCAATGATGTTTTTAATGGGGCGTTTCATTCTCTGCTAGAGCAGCCTCAGGGTAGCCATATGCATACAAACAGTTGACCTTGGACTGTGTGGGTCCACTTACACTTGGATGTTTCCCAAAAGTAACACTATGGGACCACACAGTCCTTGGGTGCTGGCCCTCTGATGTGGAGGAAACACGGATACAGAGACCAGCTATAAATGACACTCAGATTAACCCCGTCTTGTTCAAGGGTCAGCTGCATGGGTTTTCCATGCATTCTGATGTTTAGCCCCATTAAGTTTTCACAGAGACGTTTTAAGTCCCTACCTATATGTCAACTGGAAAATAGTATTCAAAAATAGACATGGGTGAGACTTTTTGGCTGCCCAAATAAAGTACTCTAACTGATAGATTATTGAAGATCTCTCTTTTTTAAAAGAAGGGAAAAGGTCAAGAATGGGTAAATACATTAAAGAAAACATCAGCCTCTTTAAAATAAAAGTTCAGGTGGATAATTGGGGTCATCTAAGAAATCATGTCATTACTTGAATATGGACACAGATCTTTGAAGTTGAACAAACTCAAATGAAATCATATACTGAATAAAATTTAGCAAAAGTGTTTTTGTTTGTTTTTAGCCAGAAATGGTCTTAACAGATTTTCTACAGATATATAACATAGAAAGAGTATCAGGCAAAGAAGTATTCAGACTGACTCAGAGATGAAACAGTTATGGGAAGTACAGTTAGAAGTCAGTTAATTAAATGGTAGTTAACGAGGTGGTGTATTAGCTGGCTTTTGGCTGTGTAATAAAATCTTGGCGGTTAAAGCAATGGCTGTTTATTCAGCTCATGGTTCTGTGGGGTCGCTGGTGTCCTTACGGCTTGAGGTGCTTTGACTGGTCTGAAAGCCCCTCATCACTTGTGCACACCTGACAGGGGTAAGTGATTTTCCGCTAAGATTCTTAAACTGTTCTCCATGTGATTTTTCATTTTTCAGGGTAGCTTAGCCTCATTAAGCATGACAGTCTTGCAATTTTGTTAAGTGTAAATGGGTCAAATATTCCAATTAAAATGCAGAGATTATCTAAATAGACTAAATAGAAAATAAGACATATGCTGCCTACAAGAGGCTTTACATATAGAAAATAGGTTGAAAGTAAAAGGACAGGAGAAGACTGACGTGCCATGAGCGTAAGAAGGTTGCTGTGCTGCCTTTATACCAAAACCAGGTGTAGACCAAGTCAGAACCTGTTACCGAAGGCACAGGGTAACACTTTGCAAATATAAAACAGTCAGTTTTTCAGGAAGACATAATAATCATTAATGTGGATGTGTCTAAGTGTAAACCTCAAGTCATTTCTTTTTATAAGAAAACTGAGAATGAGAGAAAGATAGACAAACCCAAAGTTATAGTCGAAGACTTTTAACATCCTGTCCTTGGTAATTAATAGAATAGCTAGAAAAGACGAGCATATGGACATTTGAAACAATTATCAACTACCTTGGCTTATTTTCCTTTTACAGAACATGCCATACAACAGCTAGAGCGCGCAGGTGCTGCCCAAGTGCAGCTGGAGCGCTCCCGGTGGTCCACGTGCTGGGCCGTAAAACAAGCGTCAGTCACTTTGGAGAGCCTGAAGTCTTGCAGTTTCTGTTCTCTGATCAGAACAGAATCAAAGGAAAGAGCAACTACAGCAAAAGCTAGAAAAGCCCCCAAGTACTTGGAATTTAAACAGCACACTTGTAAATAACCTATTGACAAAGGATGAAAGCACTAGAAAAATCAGAAAATATTTGACCTTTATGAAAATAAACACAGTAATAATAACAGCATTTAGAGGGAAATTTGCAGTTTTAATGCCAATATTAGAAAAGACCAGTTGTTGAAACTTGTTCTATGTGTCTGCATAAGAAACTAGATAAAGTAATGTAAATTAAATTGTATAGTGAAATCAAATAAATAGATGACATAAGTAAAACAGAGAAAAGCAAACAATAATGACAAAAGTGCTTTAAGGTGGTTCTTTGAAAACAATGGTGAACTGATTAATCTCTAGTGAGATGAATGAAAACACAAGTTAAGGGGAAATCACCTCAATTTCTACATAATTTTAGAAAGATCATAAGAAAGTATTATAGGCAAAGTTATTTTAATAAATTTGATAACATAGATGAAATGAACAGTCTTTGACAAAGAGAGTTTACCAAAATTGACACAAAAATAAATTGAAAATCTGAATAGCCATGTATCTAAAGAAAAATTTGAGCATTTGTATTGAAGTTTATCAGACAGCCTTAGTACAAAGACAGTAGTGAGCCCAGATGAATTCTGGAATAATGGGAGAAGTAATGGAAATTTACACAAACTCTTACAGAAAGTAGGGGAAACAGGAATATGCCAAACACTTGTGTTTGTGGTTTTGAATCCACACCACCCTGACACCAAAATATGACAAAGACATAAACATATGCATGTATATACATATGTATATAAGTACATATATACACAAATATTCCTCATGAACATAACCATAAAAATATTCAACAAAATATTGGAAATAAAAAGATAATATAACATTACCAAGTGAGATATATCCCGGGAATTCAAGATTGATTGAACTCTTGAAAAACCATTAATTTGTCTACATATTAACAAAATAAAGAGGAAAAATCGTGTCATTTCAAGAAATGCAGAAAAATATTTGACATTAAAAACTTATTCAAGATAGATAGCAAATGCAAGCAAAGAATAAAAAGTAATTCCCTCAAACTGATAAAAGGGCATCTATGAAAAACCTGCAGATCAGTGAATGGTGAAATGTTGAAGGCTTGCCCCCAAATTAGGAGCGAGGAAGGAAGACATTTCTGACCCCTTCAGTTCAGCTCTGCACAGGAGTACCTGGCCAGTGCATTCAAGCAAGAAAAGAGAAAGCCACACAGATCAGGAAAGAGAAAACAAAACCTTTAAATTTGCATGTGGCATGATTGTTTATGCAGAAAATTCTAAGGAATTTACAAATAGCTACTGGAAATAATAAGTGAATTTAGTCTGGCCATGAGACACAAATAACCATCAATTTTATTGCTATATACTAGCATAAATCAAGTGAAAAATAAAACAAAAGTTTACTTAAACAGAATAAAAAAAGAATATAAAATATTCAAGAGCATATTTCATAAAAAAGGGCAAGAAATGTAACTTGGAATTAAGAAGGACCTACATAAGTGGAGAGCAGCACTTTCACTAAATGTTAAGAGTTTAAAACCCGCAAGTTAATGCAACACAGCACCAGCCAGAACGCTGGTTTTCTAAACACGTATAAATTCATTTTAACATTTATGTGGGAAAGACCTGGAACAGCCCAAATACTTCTGATGAGAAAGAACAAAGAACTCCTAATTCCAAGTCTCACCCTGAAGACAGTCAGCACATACACAGAGGCAGTTTCATCAACGCAGGAAGCAGTTCAGAACAGACACTTGTGTAGACTGTAAATTGATTTTTGACAAAAATTTTAAAGAAATTAAATGGAGAAAGGTGTTTTTTTTTTAAATGATGCTGGGACAGCAGAATAAACGTGTGGAAAGAACAACCTCATGCATCCACTGTGGTTTTACACCAAACAGGGGGTTTGACTGCATTTTACTAATATTAAAATCCAACCCAGTGTGCGGGAATTGGGAAGCAGCTGAAAGTCTCAACCACTTTGCAGAAGTTTGGCGACTTCTGACACGGTAAAGACGCTGCTAATGGTTCACTGATACCACTCTGGTGTTCACCCAAAAGGTAGGAAAAAATCTGCACAGAAGGCTTGTTCAAAGGTGTCAGCACTGGCTTTGCTGTGAGCAATTCAAATCCCCATCAGCAGGAAAATAGATTTTAACGTTACCATATAACTGGGCTTCCTGGTGGCTCAGATGGTAAAGAGTTCAGTTCAGTCGCTCAGTCGTGTCCGACTCTGCGACGCTATGGACTGCATCACGCCAGGCCTCCCTGTCTATCATCAACTCCCAGAGCTTGCTCAAACTCATGTCCATCGAGTTGCTGATGCCATCCAACCATCTCATCTTCTGTTGTCCCCTTCTCCTCCTGCCCTCAATCTTTCTCAGAATCGGGGTGTTATACAATGAGTCCATTCTTCCCATCAGGTGGCCAAAGTATTGGAGCTTCAGCTTCAGCATCAGTCCTTCCAATGAATATTCAGGACTGATTTCCTTTAGGATGGACTGGTTTGATTTCCTTGCAGTCCAAGGGACTCTCAAGAGTCCAACACCACAGTTCAAAAGCATCAATTTTTCGGAGCTCAGCTTTCTTTATGGTCCAACTCTCACATCCATACATGACTACTGGAAAAACCATAGCTTTGACTAGACGGACGTTTGTTGGCAAAGTAATGTCTATGCTTTTTAATGTGCTGTCTGGGTTGATCAAAGCCTTTCTTCCAAGGAGCAAGTGTCTTTTAATTTAATGGCTGTAGGCACCATTTGCAGTGATTTTGGAGCCCCCCCCCAAAAAATAAAGTCAGACACTGTTTCCACTGTTTCCCCATCTATTTTCCATGAAGTGATGGGACCAGATGCCATGATCTTTGTTTACTGAATGTTGAGTTTTAAGCCAACTTTTTGATTCTTCTCTTTCACTTTCATCAAGAGGGTCTTCAGCTTCCTGCTTCAGGGTGGCATCATCTGCGTATCTGAGGTTACTGATATTTCTCCCGGCAATCTTGATTCCAGCTTGTGCTTCATCCAGGCTGGCACTTTGCATGGTGCACTCTGCATATAAGTTAAATAAGCAGGGTGACAATATGCAGCTTTGACACACTCCTTTGCCAATTTCGAACCAGTCTGTTGTTCCATGTCGAGTTCTAACTGTTGCTTTTCACCTGCATACAGATTTCTCAGGAGACAGGTCAGGTGATCTGGTATTCCCATCTCTTTAAGAATTTTCCACAGTTTGTTGTGATCCACACAGTCAAAGGCTTTGGAATAGTCAATAAAAACTAGATATTTTTCTAGAACTCTCTTGCTTTTTTGATGATCCAACGGATGTTGGCAATTTGATCTCTGGTTCATCTGCATTTTCTAAATCCAGCTTGAACATCTGGAAGTTCACAGTTCACGTATTGTTGAAGCCTACCTTGGAGAATTTTGAGCATTACTTTGCTAGTGTGTGAGATGAGTGCAATTGTGTGGTAGTTTGAGCATTCTTTGGCATTGCTTTTCTTTGGGATTGGAATGAAAACTGACCTTTTCTAGTCCTGTGGCCACTGTTTTTTCCAAATTTGCTGGCATATTGAATGCAGCACTTTAACAGCATCATCTTTTGGACACAGAGTATCTTTTCTTGGCGGAATCCAACATTCTCCTGTCGATGGTTGTCCAGCTGTGAGTTGTAATTTTGGAGTTCTCGCAGAAGATGAGTGCACAGTCCTACTCCGCATCTTGATGATGTCTAGGTGGTAAAGAATCCACCTGCATTGTGAGAGAACTGAATTCGATCCCTGAGCTGGGAAGATCTTCTGGAGGAGGGCATGGCAACTGACTCCAGTGTTCTTGCCTGGAGAGTCCCCGTGGACAGAGGAGCCTGGCGGGCTACAGTCCATGGGGTCGCACAGATTCGGATGCGACTGAGCGACTGAGCACGGCAACACATCCAACCGTAGGATGGATGTTACTCAGCAATGAAGAGGCAAGGACTGAGGCGTACACAGCATGTGTGGGTGCAGGAGGTGCTGCGGCCTGTGTCCTCTCTGGCGTGAGCAAGGTGGGGCTCTGGGGATGACAGAGCCCTTCCTGCATCCTGACTGGTATGGTGGCCTCCAGGGACACCCGGATCCTAGTTCTCAGACCTGTGGAACTACTTTATGAGGAAGAGGGACTTTTGCTGATGCAATTTTGGACCTTGAGATGGGGAAATCATCCTGGATGATTTAAAAGCAGGGAGCACAGGAGGTGGGAAGACAGCTGGGAAGAGATGTGACCGGGGGACCAGGGGGAGTAAAGGTTGAGGACACATCGTCCTGAGGACAACGTCCAGGGGCCGAACAAGGCCAGGACTCAGCTTCTGCCCTGAAGCTTCAGAGGGAGGGCCTTGCCAGCACCCTGACCATGGCCGCCAAACAGTAAGAAAATAAATGCATGCTGGTTTAGCACTGCCCGCCACCCTACCTTGTAGTCATTTATTCTGCAACCCCTGGAAATATAGCTGGCATGCTGGTGGAAAATTCAAGAGATGGGAATACCAGACCACCTGACCTGCCTCCTGAGAAATCTGTATGCAGGCCAAGAAGCAACAGTTAGAGCTGGAACAACAGTTCAGTTCAGTCACTCAGTCGTGTCCGACTCTTTGCGACCCCATGAATCGCAGCACGCCAGGCCTCCCTGTCCATCACCAACTCCCAGAGTTTACTCAAACTCATGCCCATCGAGTCAGTGATGCCATCCAGCCATCTCATCCTCTGTCGCCCCCTTCTCCTCCTGCCCCCAATCCCTCCCAGCATCAGGGTCTTTTCCAATGAGTCAACTCTTCGCATGAGGTGAAGTGGAACAACAGACTTGTTCCAAATTGGGAAATGAGTACGTCAAGGCTGTATACTGTCACCCTGCTTATTTAACTTATATGCAGAGTAAGTACATCATGCAAAATGCTAGGCTGGATGAAGCACAAACTGGAATCAAGATTGCTGGGAGAAATATCAGTAACCTCAGATATGCAGATGGGGTTATGCAGACACCACCCTTAGGGTAGAAAGTGAAGAGGAACTAAAGAGCCTCTTGATGAAAGTGAAAGAGGAGAGTGAAAAAGCTGGCTTAAAACTCAACATTCAAAAAACGAAGATCATGGCATCCAGTCTCATCTCTTCATGGCAAATAGATGGGGAAACAATGGAAACAGTGAGAGACTTTATTTTCTTGGGCTCTAAAATCACTGCATGAAATTAAGACACTTGCTCCTTGGAAGAAAAGGATATTAAAAAGCAGAGACACTACTTTGCCAACAAAGTTCTGTCTAGTCAAAGCTGTAGTTTTTCTAGTAGTCATGTATGGATGCGAGAGTTGGACTATAAAGAAAGCTGAGCACCGAAGAAATGATGCTTTTGAACTGTGGTGTTGGAGAAGACTCTTGAGAGTCCCTTGGATTGCAAGGAGATCCAACCAGTCCATCCTAAAGGAAATCAGTCCTGAATATTCATTGGAAGGACTGATGCTGAAGCTGAAGCTCCAATACTTTGGTCACCTGATGGGAAGAACTGACTCCTTAGAAAAGATTCTGATGCTGGGAAAAGTTGAAGGCAGGAGGAGAAGGGGACAACAGAGGAAGAGATGGTTGGATGGCATCAGCAACTCGATGGACATGAATTTGAGCAAGCTCTGGGAGTTGGTGGTGGACAGGGAGGCCTAGTGTGCTGCAGTCCATGGGGTCGCAAAGAGTCAGACATGACTGAGTGAACTGAGCTGATGCTGGTTTTATGACTATAGGCCTTTCTCAAAATGTCAGAGTGTACCCTTACCAGAGCTATGGGGACAATAAAATGGTCCATGGTTGCCTGGGGTTGGGGGCAGGGAGGGAAGAGTGGGGGGGCGCACAGAGGATGTTCAGGGCAGTGGAATGCCCCGTATGTCACTGTAACGGTGGACACACATCATTACACATCTGCCCAGACCCACAGACCATACAGCCTAAGTCTGAACCCTGATGTAAATACTGGGCCATGGGCAGTGATGACGTGCCAGTGTGGGGTCTTTCTTGGTGATGAATGCCCCCTGGCAGGAAGTGGGGGGATGTTGGTAACTGGGATGTGACGTACATGTGGTGCGGGTGGGGTGTGTGAGAAATCTCCACAATTCCCTCCCAATTTTGTTGTGGATCTAAAAAAAATAATTCTTTTAAAAATGTATCCTTGAGATCTGTATATTTGTATGAAAAATTTACTTCAAAACACCCACTCAAAAATAGCAGAAAAAGAAATAAAAACATATATTCTACACTTAGACACAAAAATATGTACATAAACAAAATGGGAGTCCATGATCTCTGACATGCTCTTCTGGAGGAAATGCAAACATGGTATTTTTTAAATGCCTTTTTAAAGTTTATTTTAAATTGGAGAATAATTACTTTACAGTGTTGTGTTGGCGTCTGCCTTCCATCAGCATGAATCAGTCATAAGTACATATGTGTCCCCTCCTCTGGACGCACCCTCGCCCCGACACCATCCCATCCCCTGGATGTCACAGAGCACCATGGTGAGCTCCCTGTGTTACACGGCAACTCCCCACGAGCTATCAGTCTATAAGCGGTAATATCTATGATTCAATGCCACTCTCTCAATTTGTCTCACTCTCTCCTTCCCCCGCTGTGTCCAAAGTCTGTTTTCTATGTCTGCATTTCTATTCCTGCCCTGCAAGTGGGTTCATCAGTACCATTCTATATATACGTGTTAATACATGATATTTGTTTTTCTCTTTCTGACTTACTTCACTCTGTATTACAGGCTCTAGATTCATCCACTTCACTAGAGCTGACTGAAATGTATTCCTTTTTATGACTAAACAGACATTTCTCCAAAGAAGACATACAGATGGCCAACAAACACATGCAAAGATGCTCAGCATCGCTCATTATTAGAGAAATGCAAATCAAAACTATAATGAGGTATTACCTCACATAGATCAGAAGGCCATCATCAAAAAATCTACAAACAGTAAATGCTGGAAAGAGTGAGGAGAAAACAGAACCCGCCTAGACTGTTGGGAATGCAAACTGACACAGCCACGGTGGAGACTCCTTAAAGAGCTAGGAATGAAACTACCATATGACCCAACAATCCTACTCTTGGGCATCTACCCTGAGAACACCATAATCAAAAAAGACACATGTACCCCAATGCTCGCAGGAGCACTGTTTACAATAGCCAGGACATGGAAGCAATCTAGATGTTCACTGCCACATGAATGGATGAAGTTGTGGTGCGTATGTAGACTGGGATATTACACGTGGCATTTTCTGTGTGGTTCTTATTCTCAGTGGTTCTCAACCTGTCACATCTCAGTTCCTTTAAATCACAGCAGCAGAGTCGGGCCTTCACATTTACACTGACTTTTCCAGACTCTTCCTCCGTGCCGTCTGACCCACCTCCCTCCACTGGGCGCCCCGGGTCTGCAGCTGCTGGGCCCCATCTGCTCAGGAGAGTCCGGCCAGCGCAGCGGGTGCAACGTGCCTGCCTCGGCCGACCCGCGGAGGGGGTCTGGGGGCTTGAGTTCCTTCATGGACCGGGCCGCAGGGCGAGGCTGGACAGGAGACTGGGGGGAAGGAGGCTGCGCCGGAGCGGGGTGATCTCAGAGGACGAGTCCGGGGGGACAGGGAGTGGGCGAGGGCCGCCGCCCTGGACAGCGGGCAGTGACTGCGGGGGAGCGTGGCCGCCAGCAGATGACCCTGCAGACACGGGGGTGAAAGCTGGCGCACCCCCTCAGGTAGAGTGAGGTGTGAGCCCTGGGCCCCCACCGGGGATGCGCTGGTGTGGCCGGAAGTCCAGGGCGGGGCGCCGGGCGGAGGTCACCGCGGGGCGGCCCTGCCTGACTCGGGGGCGTCGCTCCTGGGTCGGCCCTCAGGCTGCCGGCCTGTGGGGGCCCCTTTCTGTCTCATTCACAATTTACAGTGTGTGCTTGTCTGCAGTTCAGAGTGTAATAAAGAAAAGGTTTAAAATAGTCTCCGAACAGTGCAAAGCAGAAAGGACTGTAAAAGGTTAAAAATAACTTTGAACATGTTTAAAAATGTGCTCGCTTTGCACACACCGTCTGCAGCTCGCAGCTGGCTGTGCCAACTGCAGCGCTGTGCGCTTGAGGCTGAGGGTGCGGGGCTCGCCTGGACTCTGCACCAGGCGGGCACACTCCGGCCACCCCGGCCGGAGGCCCCGGGGCACAGAACTTGCTGCGTGGTGTTGTAGGGTGTTCTCCCGGACTGAGGTTCCAGTCTTTGTGTGCACATATGATTTTATATAAAATTAGGCATTTTCTTATATATATATTTTTTTCCTTTGAAGCAGATTAGGCACCAGCATCTTTCCCTTTGGTGGCCACTCTCTGCAGGAGCTGGTCAGGTATGTTGCGGAGGGGAGCTGCCGGGCAGGTCCCAGAGGACACGGGACTGCGGGACAAGTCTGGACTTGGCTCCCTGAAGGGGCCCACCGTACTGGGGACGTTCGCCCTCACACTGCCTCCTAGCTTGCCTTTTTCCTTCTTTAGAAGGGGAGCTGCTCAGGGACTGCAGACCCTTGGACCCACCAGTGGCAGTGTTCACTAGCAGGGAGGCCTGGGGGGTGGGGGCCTTTCTCCCTCCCAGGGAGGAAGGTGGGCAGTGACAGCCGGCTGACCCAGGCCTAGGGGATCCCAGAAGGGTGCAGCTTTCCCAGAGCTCAGGGTCCCCCACTGCTTCATCCCCAGGGGGCTGGGATGCTGCAGGCGGTACTCGGGACACAGAGCGCGGGTTCCTTGCTCAGGACTCCTCTCCTAACCATGAAAGGGCCTCGGTGATTACCAGGCACACCAGGAAACTTTCTAGCAGGAAAGACAACAACAAGCCAATCCACAGTTTGAAGAGTGCGAGCAGAAGAGAGTAGAAAGCAATTAATAGCATCTTCAGGGAGATTAGAGATGGTATGAAATGAGAAAAGGTGTTATCAGGCAGAGATACTCAGAGGACAACAGTGAACACAGACATTAAAAACACATGGAAGCGAAAGTGAAATCACTCAGTAGTGTCCGACTCTGTCACTATGGACTATACAGTCCATGGGATTCTGTAGGCCAGAATACTGGAGTGGGTAGCCTATCTGTTCTCCAGGGGATCTTTCCGACCCAGGAATCAAACTGGGGTCTCCTGCATTGCAGGCAGATTCTTTACCAGCTGAACTCTCATGGAAGCCCAAGGTAAAACAGTGAAAGAGTTGGAAACTACTGTTGAGGAAATCTTTTGGAAACTAGTGCTGAAAGAGGCAGGCAGGGCGCTGGGAAAGCGAAGCTTGGACAGCTAGTCCTGCAGCCTTCGTCCTAAATCAGTGACCCAGGGTCAGAGGCATCTGAGGGAAGGTGACCCCTGAAATAATCAAAGAACAAACCTCCAGAGCCAGATGACACCGCTTTCCAAACTGAAAGGAAACACCGACGGCCCAGTACAGGGATGAAGATCAAGCCAAAGCAAAGCATGATGCCAGGACACTTCAGGGCAGAAGGGAAGCTGAGCCCCTGAGACAGAGCACGAAGACCAGCCATTCACATGCAGCACAGAATCAGGGGCAGCCCATGTTCTTGTGAACCTCGTGCACCAAATCCGGCCAAACTATCAACAAGAATTTGAGGTGGAATGTAGAGGTCTTCAGACATGAAAGGTGTCTGCCTCCTGATTGCCCTCCTGGGGAAGCCCTGGGACGTGTGCTTCGTTGCGACCCGGGAGACGAGGCAGGGAAACAGGAGCCAGGGAAGCCGCCGAGGAGAAGCCTCCCGGGGCGGAGGGTGGCTGGCCCTGAGCAGCTTGTGCAGCCGGTTTAAAGGACGCCCAGTGGAGACAGCTTCTTCTCAAAGAAGACGGGACTGGGGGGAAACTGGATGATGTGTCTGAAAGCCTAGAGAGGAGATTTGGCATTGTGTAACTTGAGTAACAACCAGATAGAAAACAAGGCGGTTCTAACTCCAGAGAAGGGGGAATCTACTGTAAAACACACACTCACAGTTCATTACGTGTCCTTGTCAATTACATTTGTAATGACAAAACTGAATGCAGGTATTGATCTAAACCTAATTGTAAGGTGGCTGTTGAAGGAGATGGGAGCTCACGCAGAGCCTGCAGGGGAGGGAAGGGCCAGTCCTGACGGCGCAGGGTGGGACAACAGGGCTGGCCGCGCTGGAGGCTGAGCGTGGGACACGGACGGGAGGACATTGTACAAAATCACTGAGGCTGCCTCTGTGCACGAGTAACCTCCAAAAAGTAGAGAGAAAAGCTGAGAGTGAGCGAGGGCAAAACGCACTTGTTCACGGCAAAGTCGCAAATATGACTCGGCCATTAAAAAGAATGCTTTCGAATCAGTTCTAATGAGATGAATGAAACTGGAGCCCATTATACAGAGTGAGGTAAGCCAGAAAGAGGAACACCAACACAGTATACTGACACATACATATGGAATTTAGAAAGAGGTAATGATTACGCTGTATGTGAGACAGCAAGAGAGACACAGGTGTACTGAACAGTCTTTTGGACTCTGTGGGAGAGGGCGAGGGTGGGATGATATGGCAGAATGGCATTGAAACATGTAAATGATCAAATGTGAAACGAATCACCAGTCCAGGTTCGATGCATGATACAGGTGCTCGGGGCTGGTGCACTGGGATGACCCAGAGGGATGGGATGGGGAGGGAGGTGGGAGGGGGGTTCAGGATGGGGAACACATGTACACCCATGGCGGAGTCAAGTCAATGTATGGCAAAACCAACACAGTGTTGTAAAGTAAAATAAATAAATAAATTAATTAATTAAAAAAGAAAAAAAGAAAAAGAACTTGTAAACCAGGGTTGTTTCACCAGGGACTTGGCCTTCTTGTGCTTGGAGCGCTAGCCAAGACTTCAGCACTATGCCCAGGGCCAATTTAAAGCAAAAATCACCTCAAACACGCACAAGAATGCAAAAATGTGGCCCTAAATATGCTGCCACGGCATGCCTGTTCACTGTTTACAGGTGAGACCTGAGACAGGAAGGCAGAGGGCAGCCTTGGGCGACCCTAGTTGGGAACATGGTCCTTGGGTGACTCAAAATTCCATCGCTCTGATTATGCCTGCAAATAGCCCCGAAAGCAAGTGCTGCAGGTATTGACTTTGTAATAAATTCTAGCAAGGAGGTGAATTTGCTTTAAGGTTTGAAACTAGAAGTGTGAGTCTTCCTATTTTTTTTTTGTTTGTTTGCTTCAAAATTGTTTTGACTATTTGGGGACTCCTCATATTTCCATATGAATTTGAAAATCAGCTTTTTCTGCAAAAAAAAAAAAAAAAAAAAGGCTGAGATTGTCTTCAGTGTGAAGACAACTTTGGGGAGTATTGCCATATTAACAATATTGAATCTTCCAGTTTATAATAGTGGGATGTCTTTCCATTTATTTAGGTCTTTGATTTACTTCAACAATCTCTTGTGGTTTCAGTGTATAAAGCTTTTACTTTCTTGGATAAATTTCTTTGTAGATATTTCACTATTTTGAATGCTATTGTAAATTTAGTTTTAATTTCCTTTCAGATTATTTGCTGCTACTGTAGTGAGACACAGCTGATTATTTTTGTTGTTGCTGATCTCATACCCTGCAGCTTTGCTTTATTAGCACGGATAGTTTATTCTGGCCACGGATGAATTCTATAAATTTTCTATGTACAGAATCGTGTCATGTGCAAATAGAGTCACCTTTACTTCAACTTAAATGACTTGTTCCGTTTTCCTTCCCAACTGCTCTGGCTGGGACCTGCAGTACTACGTGGCATTAGACGTCCTTGTCTTGTTCTTGATCTTGGCGGGGGGTGGGGGGGCACATTTCAGTCTTTCATTATTAAGTGTGATCTTAGCCGTAGTTTTCCCCGTGTCCTGTGTCATGCTAAAAACGTTCTCTTGTACTCCTAGTTTGCTGAGTTTGTTTCTTAAATCAGCAAAATGTGTTGAATTTTGTCAAATGTTTTCTTTGCATCTATTTACATGATCATGTGCATGTGTTCTTCATTCTGTTAATATGGTGTATTGCATTAACTGATTTTCTTACATTGAACTCCACTTACATTCCCAGGATGAATCCTACTGTGGAGAGTCTTTTAATGTTCTGTTGGATTCAGCATGCCAGAAGGGGATATTAATCTCTAAAAATGTTCATATCAGCGTTATGGTGTTATGTAACTTATATTGAGTTTTATTTGATGAGTCCAGGTCAAGACCCAAAGCTGAAGCTACCTGGTTAATGTTGGTTATACCTTTGCTAGTTGGATGCTTCATAGAGTGGAAATAAAGCATATTGAGATCAACATATGGAAACTCTTTCTGTTTCTGGGCATTTCAGTTCCATACTACATTATTTAATATACCTGATCAACAAGTCTGTAATGCTGCAATGAATCCATATTGAATTTATTTGTGCTAATCATGCTAAGTCACTTCAGTTGTGTCTGACTCTGTGACGCTATGGACTGTAGTCCGCCAGGCTCCTCTCTCCATGGAATTCTCTAGGCGAGAATATTGGAGTGGGTTGCCATCTCCTCCTCCAAAAGATCTTCCCGATCCAGGGATCGAACCTGCATCTCCTATGTCTCCTGCATTGGCAGGTAGGTTCTTCACCAGCTGAGGCACAGGTTCAAAAAAAATTGATAAAACATTTATCATTGCTATCTAGCCTCAAACACAGACATATGAACACATGAAATCTGATTTAATTCAAGCTCAGAGTCTGTTTTTCTCTTTTTACTAATAGTGACTTGTAATCAAATTTAGCTTTGAAATCCTTTCTCTAGTTAAATATGTCTTAAACAATTTTATCTTTCTTTTTGATATGTATCATTGACTTGCTTTTTTTCGGTAGTATTGCCTCCAGCTATAGAGCTAATTTCCCTTATGGTGTTAGTTTCTATTTTTCATTTGGATTGCAAAAGTAATGATTTCCTTTGTTAGTAATATATAGAGTTTTTAATAAAAAATTATATTATCCTTTAGTTATGTTTTCACAGGAGGCTCTCTAAATAATTGTGGTACATGTGTGTGAATTTATATTCATTTTCTTAAATTCATCTCTCTTCTTTCCTCATATGCTTTTGAAGATATTAAAGGATAAAATTCTTATATTACATTTTAAAAAGTTGTCTCTTCCCCAAAAAATGAAAATTCAAGACAGTTTAAAATTTCCTTTCATTTGCGATAGTTACTTATAACATTTGATTCATCATAGTATACAATTTTTGCTATTAAAATAATTTAAATCGACATTAAATGTATGTACTTAAAATCTGTTTTCATTCACCCTATTTTTCATGATCACTTTGTCATTCCTTCTGGCGTGAGCTGCACTGATTCAGGGCTAAGCCTCACTCATCTGATGTTCAGCTCCTCAGGAAGCGGGGTCTGTGTCGGTGCTTCCCTTCCTCCTTCATGTTCTTTCTTTTCTTGCTCCCTGTTTCTTCATTTCTCCTATTCTTTCCCCATCTCTCTTCCTTGCTTCCATGTTTATTGAATGAAAAGTCCTATAACCTTTCAGTTCAGGTCAGTTCAGTCACTCAGTCATGTCTGACTTTTTGTGACCCCATGGACTGCCGCACACCAGGCCTCCCTGTCCATCACCAACTCCTGGAGTTTACTCAAACTCATGTCCATTCAGTCAGTGATGCTATCCAATCATCTCATCCTCTGTCATCCCCTTCTCCTCCTGCCCTCAATCTTTCCCAGCATCAGGGTCTTTTCCAATGAGTCAGCTCTTTGCATCAGGTGGCCGAAGTATTGGAGTTTCAGCTTCAGCATCAGTCCTTCCAACGAACACACAGGACTGATCTCCTTTAGGATGGACTGGCTGTATCTCCTTGCAGTCCAAGGGACTGTCAAGAGTCTTCTCCAACACCACAGTTCAAAAGCATCAATTCTTTGGCACTCAGCTTTCTTTACAGTCCAACTATCACATCCATACATGACTACTAGAAAAACCATAGCTTTGACGAGACAGACCTTTGTTGGCAAAGTAATGTGTCTGCTTTTTAGTATGCTGTCTTGGTTGGTCATAACTTTTCTTCCAAGGAGTAAGTGTCTTTTAATTTCATGGCTGCAATCACCATCTGCAGTGATTTTGGAGCCCAAAAAAATAAAGTCAGCCACTGTTCCCCATCCATTTGCCATGAAGTGATGGGACCAGATGTCATAATCTTAGTAGCCTATAGTAGTGACTTTATACCTCCTTAATCTCGGTAACCTAAAGTCAAGTCTGCCTTTGAGCATGACAGGGTTAGCCTGCTGGATCCAATTGGATAAAAGACTTGAAGGCAGAACACTGCAGGCATTTCCAACACTGTATGAAATGCTTTCTTCTTTACAGTCTCTGTGTACTCTCCCTGAGGTATTTTGCAAAGAGAAAAATAGAATAACTGCGAACATGGTGAATGCACCTCGGTGATCCTGGCTTACTGCCAGCAGGTTTCATAGCTGCTTTCATTTCTGGCTGTGCCGTTCTCAGGTTGCATCTTACTTGTTTGGACCCTGAGGACCTTGGCTCGGTGTGAAGTCGGGAAAACGAGAGGGCTGTCGGGAGGGAGCAGGCTCTCTCTGCAGAACCCACCTCCAAGGAGCCTGGAGCTTTTCCAGGCTGAGTCCAGTCCAGCAGCAGCGTTTTAGGGAGGTCGGTTCCTCCAGCCCCTGGGACTGCCTTCAGGAGCTCCTCAGAGTCTGGAGAACCCACAGTCACTCTTCTCAGAACAAGGGGGTCACCGCATGAGCGAGTGCAGCCGTCAGGGCTGGGGTCGGCCTGAGGTCAGAGGTGATGGCTATTAGACCATCCTGCTCCTGCCTCAGTTCTGCTTGCTTCCTCTAAGGATGCAGGCTTCGCACCCCATTATTTTGTCAGGTGCCGTTTCCAACCCTGTGAAAAAACCCACACCACCCACATGGCTTTTGAAACAGGCTTGAATTCTTTCATGAAAATACACTCTGCAAAATGGGATCTGTATTTTTGGAAAGAAGTGTCCAGATTCTGTCTCTCATATCTAAGCAGGAAAGACTCTTTTTCTAAGCCTGGCTGAAGAAGAGAAATTATCTGACTAATCAAGAATACAATACTTAAAAAAAAAAAAAGGAATGTAACTTTATTTGAATTCTGACAGGACAGTGGAGGTTGGAGCCAGGAAGAAGCACAGATGGAAGACCAGAGGCTGAAGCCACCAGCTAGCCCTCCTCACTGGTCAGTTTCTAAAGAACCCAAATGTATTAAGATGCAGAGAACACAAATTATAGTGCACACAGTTTAATCTTATTTGGTGACTCTGAAACAATTCAGATTCTTGCTTCAGGGTTAGCATTACGAATATCAGATGACATTGCATCGTCTTACACTTGAGAGGAATCTGGTTTATCAGCATTGAGTGAATAATATAGCCCAGAAGATACAGCTATATGTTAAGTCCTAATATCGGCTTCCTCACTTAAAAGTTAATCCTTCAGTGTCAAAGGTACCAACTTCCAGCTACAAAATAAGTCCTGAGCATGTGATGGGGACTATAGTTAGCAAATTATGCTGCATGTTTGAAAACTGCCAAGAGGGCAGATCTGAAAAGTTCTCATCACAGGAAAATATTTGTAACTATGTGAGGTGATGGAAGTTAATCAGACAGCTTGTGGTGATCATTCTGCAGTATATACAAATATCAAATTATTATGTTATACACTTGAAGCTAAAATAGTGATATATGTCAATCCCACCTCACTTTAAAAAGCAAATTAAATAATTTTAGTAATTCCTTTGTCTGTTATGCTTAGTTCATGTTACTTATTGGAAGAAACAATGTTCACCAGATAAGAATGCTTATGTGTTTCTTGGGTCTATTTTCAGTGTATAATTTTTGTATATTAGTTGCTGTAACATTATAATACTTTTATAGTTATTAAATCTTTAAACTACACTTTAATATCACTTGTACAAGTATCATCTTCAGTTTAGTTCAGTTGCTCAGTCATATCTGTCTCTTTGTGACCCCATGGACTGCAGCACGCCAGGCTTCCCTGTCCATCACCAACTCCTAGAGTGTGCTCAAACTCATGTCCATCGAGTTGGTGATGCCAACCAGCCATTTCATCCTCTGTCGTCCCCTTCTCCTGCCTTCAATCCTTCCCAGCATCAGGGTCTTTTCCAATGAGTCAGTTCTTTGCATTAGGTGGCCAAAGTATTGGAGCTTCAGCTTCAGCATCAGTCCTTCCAATAAATATTCAGGACTGATTTCCTTTAGGATGGACTGGTTGATCTCCTTGCAGTCCAAGGGACTCTCAAGAGTCTTCTCCCGCGCCACAGCTCAAAAGCATCAGTTCTTTGATGCTCAGCTTTCTTTATGGTCCAACTCTCACATCCATACATGACTACTGGAAAAACCATCGCTTTGACTATACGGGCCTTTGTTGACAAAGTATCACCTTATTGTACTTCAAATAAAGTTTTAAAGTTAGTTTTTTATTTATTTGTTTCTGTAAGGAAATTTAGATTTGTCCAATTAGATTACGCAAGGAGAAATAATATCTATAATGTTTTCTTTTTAGAGTTTTTCTCTTTAGCAGATGACAGGTTTTGGTGATACAAGTCCTCCAAATCTGTGGGTGTGCATTCCTAGGTATTTTATATTACTTATTGCTATTACAAGTACATCTTTTTCATTGTACTGTATAATATTAACACAGTGATTTTTCACATTATTTGTGTCTGAGCACCATATTGCATTACTGATTTTCAATAGACACTTCTGAATTGCATGCAAGTAGTCATACGACCTACAAACAACAATGATTTGGCCCCTACTTCCCCAGTTTTGCCTTGTATTTCTTCTGTTTGTCTAATTTCATTACATAGAACATCCAGAACAAGGATGTCAGTGGCAAATGATCAAAAGGAATGTGTTGGATTCAGAAAGACCTGGTTCTATCCCAGCCTTGCAGGAGGTTCTCCCCAAACCTCTCTCCATTGTGTCTTCATTAAACTGGGAAATAATTTTGCCTCCTGGGTTGATGTAAATATTAGAGATAATTTTCGTCATTTTTTTGGCTAATATGCCAGGCATTGTATGTGTACACTGTATTATATTTACTTTTATATTAAAATTTTGTGATGCTATTGGGCATTCTTGCTTGTTTTTGATGATAAGAATAATCATCTTTGGTTATTCTTTTTTAAATATGAGTTTCTAATATGAGTCTGACATTAAAATTTTTCATAATGGCTTTAATTAATTTGTTTTAGATCCAACTTAGTATACATAGATTTTGGAGTTTTTACAAGATATTTTTATGATATAAAAAATGATAGTTTTTTTTTTTTTAACCAAAGGATGTGATGAATATCTGGTGGCTCAGACAGCAATGAGTCTGCCTGCAATGCAGGAGAACCAGTTGCAATGCCTAGGTCAAAAAGATCTGTTGGAGAAGGGAATGGCAACCCACTCCAGTATTCTTGCCTGGAAAATCCCATGGACAGAGGAGCCTGGTGGGCTACAGTCCATGGGGTAACGTTGAATCGGACATGCCTGAGTAACACACACACACACATACACACACACACACACACACACACACACACACACACATTAATATTAAACCATCCTTGAAGTTTGATATAAATGCTAAAGGTCAAAATGCATAAGTATGTTAAAGTACTTGTTATTAACTTATTAAATACATTATATGTATATCTCTAAAATAGAAAATATCCTTTTCCATAACTATATTTTAATGTTGTGATTTTATATATTATTTTCTTGATACTCATAATTATTTTATTGCTTATTTGTAAAGGATTAGCATTTAAATTGTATTACTTATATTATTTTTTGTATTCTAATTCCTTATTTTTTGTTTTTATTATTTTTCTGACCATTATCTTTATTTTTATTAATTGCATGCTTACTTTATTTTTATTTTTTAAAATTAATAACAAAACATTGTTGGCCAGTGTTTTGGACACTACTTATTGGCTGTATAATTTATTAACTGATTATTTTCATTAAAATTACTTTAGCCCATGTTCCTCAAACTGTCAAATTAAATTTCCTGATTTTCCATCACTTTAAATAGGAGTCATTTTATGGTGCATTCTGTCAGTCTGCTCAGGCCCCATAACAAAATACCACAGACTTGGTGCTTAAACATCAGGAACATTTCCTCTCACTTCTGGGGCCAAAAGTCCCAGACTCAGTGCCAGCAGGTGGGTTTGACAGGACCTCCCCCTGGTCTGCGGGTGGCTACTGCTGTGTCCACGTGGGCTTCCCTCTGCGGGCATCCTGGTGCTTCTGACTCTTTCAGGGGAAACCAGTCATATGGGATTAAGGTCACACTCTATGGTATTATTCAACCTAATTACCCTCAGAGATATGTATGCAGGTCAAGAAGCAACAGTTAGAATCGGACATGGAACAACAGCTGGTTCCAAATTGGGAAAGGAGTACATCAAGGCTGCATATTGTCACCCTGCTTATTTAACTTATATGCAGAGTACATCATGAGAAACTCTGGGCTGGAGGAAGCACAAGCTGGAATCAAGACTGCCGGGAGAAATATCAATAACCTCAGATATGCAGATGACACCACCCTTATGGCAGAAAGTGAAGAACTAAAGAGCCTCTTGATGAAAGTGAAAGAGGAGCGTGAGAAAGCTGGTTTAAAACTCAGTTTTAAAAAAACCAAGATCATAGTATCCTGTCCTGTCACTTCATGGAAAATAGAAGGGAAAAAAGTGGAAGCAGTGACAGACTTTATTTTCCTGGGCTCCAAAATCACTGCAGATGGTGATTGCAGCCGTGAAATTAAAAGATGCTAGCTCCTTGGAAGGAAAGTTATAACAAACCTAGACAGCATATTAAAAAGCAGAGACATCATTTTGCCAGCAAAAGTCTGTCTAGTCAAATCTATGGTTTTTCCAGTAGTCATGTATGGATGTGATAGTTGGACCATAAAGAAAACTGAGTGCTGAAGAATTGATACCTTTGAACTATGATGTTGGAGAAGACTCTTGAGAGTCCCTTGGACTGCAAGGAAATCAAACCAGTCATCCTAAAGGAAATCAGTCCTGAATATTCATTGGAAGGACTGATGCTGAAGCTGAAACTCCAATACTTTGGCCACCTGATGCAAAGAGCTGACTCATCTGAAGGGACCCTGACGCTGGGAAAGATTGAAGGCAGGAGGAGAAGGGGACGACAAAGGATGAGATGGTTGGATGGCATCACTGATTCAGTGGACATGAATTTGAGCAAACTTCAGGAGATAGTGAAGGACAGGAAAGCCAGGTGACTGCAGTCCATGGGGTCACAAGGAGTCAGACATGACTTAGTGACTGAACAACAACCCCCGGAAAGGCTTGTCTGAAAGGCTTGTCTCCAGATGTGGTCATGTTGGTTGTTGGGACTCCAGCCTATGGATCTCTGTATGTGTGAGTGCTCAATCGTGTCTGACTCTTGCAACCCCAGGGACTATAGCCCTCCAGGCTTCTCTGTCTATGGAATTTTTCAGGCAATATTACTGGAGTGGATTGCCATCTCATACTCTTGGTTCAGTTCAGTTCAGTCACTCAGTCATGTCCACCTCTTTGCGACTGCATGAACTGCAGCATGTCAGGCCTCCCTGTCCATCACCAACTCCTGGAGTCTACCCAAACTCATGTCCATTGAGCCAGTGATGCCATGAAACCATCTCATCCTCTGTTGCCCCCTTCTCCTCCTGCCCTCAATTTTTCCCAGCATCAGGGTCTTTTCAAATGAGTCAGCTCTTTGTATCAGGTGGCCAAAGTATTGGAGTTTCAGCTTCAGCATCAGTCCTTCCAGTGAACATCCAGGACTGATTTCCTTTAGAATGGACTGGTTGGATCTCCTTGCAATCCAAGGGACTCTCAAGAGTCTTCTCCAACACCATAGTTCAAAAGCATCAATTCTTCGGCGTTCAGCTTTCTTCACAGTCCACCTCTCACATCCATACATGACCACTGCAGAAACCATAGCTTTAACTAGATGGACCTTTGTTGGCAAAGTGATGTCTCTGCTTTTTAATATGCTGTCTAGGTTGGTCATAGCTTTTCTTCCAAGAAGTAAGCATCTTTTAATTTCATGGCTGCAATCACCATCTGCAGTGATTTTGGAGCCCAAGAAAATAAAGTCTGTCACTATTTCCATTGTTTCCCCATCTATGTGCCATGAAGTGATGGGACTGGATGCCATGATCTTCATTTTTTTAATGTTGTGTTTTAAGCCAGCTTTTTCATTCTCCTCTTTCACTTTTATCAAGAGACTCTTCAGTTCCTCTTCACTTTCTTCCATAAGAGTGGTGCTGTCTACATATCTGAGGTTATTGATATTTCATACACTAGGGAATCTTCCTGACCCAGGGATCGAACCTGCATCTCTTGTGTCTCCTGCATTGGCAGGTAGGTTCTTTACCACTAATGCCGCCTAGGAAGCCCTGAACTGGAAATGGGAGGGGACACAATTCCACCCCTAACATAGACCACTCTTCTAGGTCTGTGACTAAAAAATCTTTTTGATGTCCAAGTCTGTTTTGTGAGCAGGTTTATGTTCAGGTGGTTTCAGTACTTGCTGGTAATCTCTTTATATCTCAGTTTTCTGTTCCTGGACTCGTCACTTGGTTGGAGTCCCTCCTTGAGGAGGGGTCCTTGAGGGGAACCACTTTGAACTCTGCTATTCTGCTTATTAGATGAAATGCACCTTGATCATTAAAAAAACATGAAAAATATGTTCTCCCTCAGGTTTCATGAGCCTTATTCCATTATGCTTTGACATTTCATGTTTAAGAGAAAATGATATTTTGGTTGCTGAGGATGCAAATTACCACTTGCCCTGTTGCTAATAGGATTTAGTTTTTTTCTTTCTTCTTGTCCACACAACTGTATTCATTGCCACTGTTTGTTTATTCAGGAAACGGAATGACTGCATATCCTACCTTTCAGCTCAGGAAAGTTGTCTCACATCATTTTCACCTAGTGCTTTTCTGTGTTTCTGGCAGCTTTCTTTGTATCGTTAATAATCCTCATAAAGACCCTCCATTTTCTGTTCTCCACAAGCACCCGTTTCGTTCTCACAGGTTTCTCTTGTTATTGTAAGTTCTGGAGTGGCCTCAGTCTCCCCTTCCCGTCTCTGCATTTCTGATGACTATTCGAGTCCCGCTGGCAGGCCCTCTGTGCACCAGGACGAGGCCTCTTCTCCGCCTCGTTACAGAGCTTCCCCCGAGACCGTGCCTCATCACCCCCGCCCTCCAGCCTGAAGAGCTGATTCCCCTCCTGTGGTTCTTCTGAAGAGTCCAAAAGCCCGAGGGCAGGAAGCAGGCGGCTCCACAAATGTGGCAGAATGGCGCTTCTCTGGAGGGTGCCTCATCTGATCCTGGATTCAGGGGGACCCTGTGACAGCATCTGGGTTTCTTTCCTCTCCCTAGGAGAGGGCGCCCTTGGTCATGTGACCCCAAGCCTGGGCGCGCTGTCTTCACTCTGGTCCTCCAGTGTGGAGGGGGTGGTCAGGCAGTCTTCTCCCTTCACTCCCGGCTCTGTGGGCAGAAGGGAGGAGCAGAGGGGTGGCCGGAGAGGGACCAAGGCTGCATTTAGGTCACCCCTCAGAATTCCAATCCTGCCTTTCCTCACTGTGTCTGTCCACCACCTTCCTAACTTGCCTGGGAAACTTGGAGGAGGAAAGAATAATTAGATTCTGTCAAGTTTTTATTTACATTTAGGACTACACATTGGTGGTGATTATTTCCCAAATGTCAGTTCATATGATTGAGCTTAAGTCCTTCAGGTATTTTAGTAGACAGAGATTTTAGTATGTAAGAACTGTGACTTTTTTAATTTCTAAAGGATGAAGGAAAGACTTCCATTAAATTTCACTGAAATTTTAGAAGTATAAGATTTGGGGCTTATTTTACAATCTAGAAAGATCACATGAATTTCCAGGTCATGTGGGTAATTTTGGCTGGCTGTGTGACATTTGGCAAATATGCTGACCTCTCTGATTAGATCTCAGATGCAGGCTGGTGCAGTTGACTTAGTTCATCTTCCTGGGAGATCGGTTCTGGAGCCATTTCAGCCGGCAGTCTGCAAGGGTGAATGGTCTTACTGCTCCTGTGGAATGTATGGTGCTCACGTCTGTGGTCTGTTAGGGTGAGCTGGGGGCTTCTTTCCCATCCCGTGGGCCCTGTGGCTTTTCCACGCACACTGGGGATTTCTGCCCATGGGCAATTCCCCGTCCCCTTGTGGTTATTCCATGGGTCCTTTGGGTACTGCGGTTGTTCCCCCTCCCTCCGCCTCAGGGACCATTTGGCACCAACTGGGGACATTCTGGTTGTCTCACCTGGCGGAGGACATTGTTGCCCGACGGAGAGAGCGGGAATGCTGCTCTGCCGGGACGCACAGAGCGGCCGCGCAGTCCAGACGCGTTCCGTCCAAAGCCAACAATGCCGAGTCGAGACAATGTGACGCGTGCTGATGAACTGTGGTGTGGTTCTTTCTGCCTTTCATGATTCTAGTGTCTGTTATTTTCCTGAACAACCGATGTCTTTGAATTTATCCTTGATGTAGCTACAAAGCTTCAATAAGCCTGGAGACCTTTTCAATTTTTTTAAGTACATATATTTTTTGGTCTACAAATGCTCAAAGTACATATAATAAAAGCACTTTTGTTGTTCAAAAAATAATGCTGTATTTGTTCCAAAATCCAAATACTGCACTTGAGAGAGACTTGAAATCCATATGGTCCACATGGAAAGGGGGAAAAAAAAATGCTCTTTCATGAATATTTGTGAGCTTGGGACATTACCAATATCATATTTCAAATGACACTATTCCCAAGAATTTTAAAGAATAGCATAATTAGATTCATAGAAATTTTGAGTTGGAGTGAGTTTCAGGGATCATCCAGAATGTTGAGAGGCTCAGCCAGGCTGTCTCCAAATGCTTTGGCTGTGACGCTGGGGTCTGAAGAGGTGAGCTGTGAGCATCCTTGGAGCAGGCGGCCCAGGCTGGTTGGCGGTCACCTGCGTCTACGTGGAGCTTCTGCACTTGTTCTGCTGTGAGAACATTCTTACCTCTTCCAGAAACAATCCACATTATCTTTTTACTGAGCTACGTGCTAAGTCACTTCAGTTGTGTCCGACTCTCTGTGACCCCATGGACTGTAGCCCACCAGTCTCCTCTGTCCATGGGATTCTCCAGGCAAGAATGCTGGAGTGGGTTCCCAATGCCCTTCTCCAGGGGATCTTCCCAACCCAGGAAGCGAACCTGGGTCTCCTTCATTGCAGGCACATTCTTTATTGTCTGAGCCACCAGGGAAGCCCACATCACAGCTAAAGTGATGTGTTGAGATTGTTGAGAAAACAGAATTCCATGCTGGACACAGGTTGCCACGTGGCTGCTGCTGTGAGGGTTTGCATCCTTCGCCCACCCCTGACGCTGCCTTCCCTAGCGCTGGGCGGTGTCACCGTCTCTGGGTGCTGGGCTCCGGCTGGTGGGAGTGCCCGCAACAGAACCCCTGACCTCGTGAACCAGCGCCAGGGGCTCAGTGCCCCAGGACTGACTGCGCTCACGCCCTTCCCCGCGGGGTTTCCTGGCCCCTCTCTGAATCCTGGGACTATCGGCGGCTCCCCGGCGGCGTGGCGCCGGTGCACCCGGGAGCAGACGGTCACTCCGGAGGGGGATGCCGGTACATGGACACGGAGGCGGGGGGAGGGGGGGCGGTGTGAGGCAGAGTTCACTCTCTGAGGACAATGGGGGCCGGGGGCAGGGGAGTGAGGGGCGGAGGGGGTCCTCCCGGGGAAGCCGCAGGGTCGGGCGAGTCCAACGGAGCTGCTGCGAGCAGCGAGGGGTCCTCTGACGTCGGAGCACACAGTCAGCCTCCTACAGGCGCTCTGTGCGGAGCGGGCTGACAGGGGTACGCAGAAGCACGGGCTTCGGGGGCGCTGGTCTGGTTCAGACTCCCCTCTGTGACCGACCGCCAGCCAGCCCGTCCGGCATGGATCTCTCCAGAGAAGGGGGGTCCTTCCCTCGGTGTCCAGGGCCCTCCGCCCCAGCAGCTGTGGTCTTCACTCAGTGTCACCTTCTCCATCAGCCTTGGTCCCTGTTCTTTAAAGTGCAACCCTCCATTACTGCAGAAGAGGGTACTTAGAATAAGAGGGTACTCTTTCTAAATTTGCTTTTCGCAGCATACGTATTACCTATAATTCTACACATTTCCTTTATTAATTTTCTCCTTAACTAGAATTAATCTTCATGAAATTAGGATTTTCATTTGCCATTTTCACTGATAAGTCCAGTGTTTGGAAAGGTAGACCATCTACCTTTCTATAAAAGAATAATACACAGAAGAACTATACAAAAAAGATATTCATGACCCAGATAACCATGATGATGTGATCACTCACCTAGAGCCAGACACCCTGGATACAAAGTTAAGTGGGCCTTAGGAAGCATCACTACGAACAAAGCTCGTGGAGGTGATAGAATTCCAGTTGAGCTATTTCAAATCCTAAAGGACGATGCTGTGAAAGTGCTGTACTCAGTATGCCAGCAAATTTGGAAAACTCAACAGTGGCTACAGGACTGGAAAAGGTCAGTCTTCATTCCAATCCCAAAGAAAGCCAATGCCAAGGAATGTTCAAACTACCGCACACTTGCACTCATCTCACACACTAGCAAAGTAATGCTCAAAATTCTCCAAGCCAGGCTTCAACAGTACGTGAACCGTGAACTTCCACATACACAAGCTGGACTTAGAAAAGGCAGAGGAACCAGAGAGCAAATTGCCAACATCTGATGGATCATCAAAAAAGCAAGAGTTCCAGAAAAACATCTACTTTTGCTTTATTGACTATGTCAAAGCCTTTGACTGTGTGGATCACAAAAAAAAGGTGGAAAATTCTTAAAAAGATGGGAATACCAGACCACCTGACCTGCCTCCTGAGAAACCTGTATGCAAGTCAAGAAGCAACAGTTAGAACTGGACATGGAACAACAGACTGGTTCCAAATAAGGAAAGGAGTACATCAAGGCTACATATTGTCACCCTGCTTATTTAACTTATATGCAGAGTACATCATGAGAAATGCCAGGCTGGATGAAGCACAAGCTGGAATCAAGATTGCCAGCAGAAATATCAATAACCTCAGATACGCAGATGACAACACCCTTATGGCAGAAAGTGAAGAAGAACTAAAGAGCCACTTGATGAAAGTGAAAGAGGAGTGAAAAAGTTGGCTTAAAACTCAACATTCAGAAAAATAAGATCATGGCATCCAGTCCCATCACTTCATGGCAAATAGATGAGGAAACAATGGAAACAGTGACAGACCTTATTTTTGGGGGCTCGAAAATCACTGTAGATAGTGACTGCAGTCATGAAATTAAAAGACACTTGCTCCTTGGAAGAAAAGCTATGACCAACCTAGACAGCATATTAAAAAGCAGAGACATTACTTTGCTGACAAAGGTCCATCTAGTCAAAGCTATGGTTTTTGCAGTAGTCATGTATAGATGTGAGAGTTGGACTATAAAGAAAGCTGAGTGCTGAAGAATTGATGCTTTTGAACTGTGGTGTTGAAGAAGACTCTTGAGAGTTCCTCGGACTGCACGGAGATCCAACCAGTCAATCCTACAGGAAATTAGATATTCATTGGAAGGATTGATGCTGGAAATCCAATACTTTGGCTACCTGATGGGAAGAACCAACTCATTGTAAAAGACCCTGATGCTGAGAAAGATTGAGGGCAGGAGGAGAAGAGGATGACAGAGGATGAGATGGTTGGATGGCATCACCCACACGATAGACATGAGTTTCAGCACACTCTGGGAGTTGGTGATGGACAGGGATGCCTGGCGTGCTGCAGTCCATGGGGATGCAAAGAGTCGGACATGATTGGGTGACTGAACTGGACTGAAAAGAATAAATTTCACAGGGCTCTTTTGAGCCTTAAAGATAATGCAAAAAACTCTTCTATCAGGCATAGAGAAAGTATGCCAAAAAATGAAAATCTTTTTATTTTAATATAAAAATTAGTGTTTGAATGAAAAATATTAGTAATGCTTCCTTTGGAAATAATTTTTTTTCGTAAGGAGCTTCTGGACAGTCTTTTGAACAAATTATGTTAAGAAAATTGCATATCCACATGCAAAGAAAATGAAGTAAGACCCTTACATTACACCATATGTAAAAATTAAGTCAAGATGGATCAAAGACCTTAATGTAACAGCCTAAATTACAAAACTCTTAGAAAAAAACATAAGGACAAATCTTTATGAAATTGGATTTGTCAGTGATTTCTTGGCTATGGCACCAAAAACAGAGGCAGGGAAAGAAAATAGATAAGTTAAACTTCACAAAAACTGAAAGCTTTGTGCATCAAAACACCATCAATGGAGCATAAAAAACCCCAGTTCTCACAATAGGAGGAAATGTTTGTGAATCATATACCTAACAAGAGGGTAGTGTCCAGAATATGTAAAGAACTTCTTAGCAACAATGATAAAACCAAATCAACTTATTTAAAAATGGGCAAAGGACTTGAGTTGATGTTTATCCAAAGAAGACGTACAGATGGCCAATACCCCTGAAAAAATGCCCATCATTACTATTAGGGAAACCCCCATCAAAGCTACAGTGAGAAATATCTAGACTCCTGGTAAGATGGCTCCTACCAAACAAGCAGAAAATATTAACTGTCAAGGAAGTAGAGAGTTGGAGTCCTTATCACTATTGGTGGGAATGAAAAATAATGTAACTGCTGTGGGGAACAGCATGGAGGCTCCTCAAAAACTGAGACCCAGAGTTACTGTATGATCCAGTCATTCTGCTTCTCGGGGTGCCCCCAGGGGGCCTGGAGGCAGAGACCTGACAGGTATTTGCACACATATTCGTAGCAGCATCATTCACAGCAGTCAGAATGTCTGCCAGTGGGTAAACAGATAAACATCGTGATACATAGGTACGTTGACGTACCTTCAGCTTTGAGAAGGAAGGAAATCCTGTGATATGACAACGTGGAAGAACCATAAGGACCTTATGCTAAATGTAAAAAATCAGACACAAGATGGCTAAATTGTGTGGTTCCATTTATTTGAAGTACATTGAGGGGTCAAACCCAGAGACAGAAAATCGAATGGTAGTTGTAAAACAATGGGGTCTGCAGGAGGAAGGATGGGGAGTTATGGTTTCACGGGGCGGAGTCTCAGTTTGAGAAGACGAGGAAGTTCTAGGAAGTGCGGTGGTGATGGGGGCATGAAAATGTGGCTGTGACCGAAAAATGGTCAGAGTGGTGAATTTGTGTTGTGTGTGTTTATCACGGTAAAAATGAAGACTCTTGACAGATGTTATCAACAGTTTTAAAAACACCTCAGCATTGCACCACACATAAGGTTCATATTTTAAAAGTCATGATATAATGTGATATCAGAATTTTGGGCACTTTCCCCTGCATTTGCCTCTTGTATTTTCTCCTATAATATATTGACAAATGCAAAGCTTTAGAAAGTTTGCCATTTGGAGAAAATCCACTTCGCAAGTCCTAACACAAACTATTTGCTACATTAAAGGGAAAATCAAATATGATGAAGGGAGTGGGGGAGTAGCGGTGTTGCCATGTTCAGGTTGTTGAATTTTCATGCCTCCCTCCTATGTGACCAATTCTATTTGGCCAAAAGGTAGAGAACCAGAGACCAAGAAGGATGAAAAGATGGCCCAAGGTAGAGACACCTGGACACAGTGAGGATTTTCTGCTTTTTCTAACTTTTAGGGTGTTATATTTTATAATCTCCAAATACAGACCTCGAAGCCCCTTCATCCTTGACCCATTCTTCTTTACTGACTTAGCTATTTAAGTAAAGTTTACTCACTGCCTTCGGCGTGCCAGGCACCGGGCAACGCGGCACGAACTGTCCCAGTTTCACCGCATGTGGAGCTGGGACAAGAGTTTGTAAAGCTGAGAACTGAGAGGCTGGTTCCCACTAACCAATGTGATGCCGCTGGGTGCCTGCTACTTCAGCCCTTCTAAACGAAGACAGAAGCCAGAAAGCAATGGTGTCTCTGGACATCGGTGAAGTAATGGCAGTTGTTTTTAATGGCACAAGATACTGACCTCAGATTCCAACAATCGTTATCTTGAAATGTATTAGTCCAGGGTTGATTTAGCAAATCAATTCCTAATTTGTTGGCAATTCTGGTCTTAAGATTTCCTTTGGTTTTTTTTTTTTTCTTAAAGGAGTGAGGAAAGAAATTTTCATCATGATTGGGCTGTTAAGCGCTTTCTATCTATCATTTCATTCTGCCACCATCTCCCGTCCAAGGTTTAAAAATGCTATTTTTCAAGTATGAATGGAGAGAACATTTGAAATTAGAGAGAGTGACTGACATGCTGTTTTTTCAAATTTATTTATTATTATTTTATTTTCTTCCATTTATTTTTATTAGTTGGAGGCTAATTACTTTACAATAGTGTAGTGGTTTTTATCATACATTGACATGAATCAGCCATGGATTTACATGTATTCCCCATCCCGATCCCCCCTCCCGCCTCCCTCTCCACCCGCTTCCTCTGGGTCTGAACGGTGAGAATATTAGCAATGACATCTTAGAACACTGGCCTCGAAACTAACGGGAAACGTAAAGAAGACATCACAGGTGCAGGAAGGGCTCGCGGCTGCAAGGCTGCCTCCAAGCTGGTCCTAGAGGCGTGGAGGAAACTGGGGGCAGAATGCCCAGCTCACGTCAGATCAGACCTTGATGAACACAGGAGGTCCACAGTGGTATCAGAGGGTGAACACACCTTAGCAAGAAACACGGGAATCACGGTGTGGCTATGTGGCTGGCCTGAAAGATGCCATCAGCACCAGTGTGTTGATTTTGATTCCATTGTTTCCTTTCATATTTTGGAGCCATTGTTTTCACCTTAATTGTGCATGGCTCCTGGGACCCCCATGCCCGAAGTGACAGGGAAGGAAATGAACTGGTCTGAAGAAGAGGTTGGGTTTTCTGCAGGGTCCCGCGGTGAGTGTCGTGCGGGACCTGGACATGGTGTGTCAGCCCCTCTGGACATGGCTGGGACTCAGAGGGCTATTTGACATTTATGAGCTCCATCAATACCTTAGACATTGTAGCAAACATCATTCTGTGCCTGAATCAATGCGATTACAATCTTAATTAAGGATGAGTCACGCCACAAATAGAAAGGGAGGCTGGTTGGCCGACGGCAGAGAGGGGGCCCAGCCTGACTCTCCGCTGGCCTTCTAGGCCCGAAGGAGCCTGGAAAAGATGTGGGGTCGCGAGTCCCTGGGGGGTCCCTTGGGGCCTGGGGCCCCGGGGCCACTTCAGTCCTACATGGGGCTCATTATATTGTTGCCAGTTCACTTCTGAAACAGGAGATGCTGGTCAGGACCTCAGGCAGAGGCTGAGCTGCTGGGAGCCCGACCCTGTGGGGAGAGCACAGTCCCCAGAGCATGCCTCCTGTATCCAGAACTACAGTTTGAACTTGGATGGGTCCCTGAGAACAAGGAAGCTTTCCCCTAGACTTTTCTGTTGGGTACAGATAAAACTCAGGCTCTGGAAACCGTGTCTCCTCTGCTGAGTGTGAACGGACACCCAGTCAGCAAAGGAGCTTTTTGATGAGATGATGCTAGGAGTGAGCAGAATCCAGGTCTGAGGACGCACTGTGAGTGCCCAGGCCCCAGAGCAATGCCTATTTGAAATGCTACATTTTATTTTATAATGTGTATGGATGTATCATTTGTTTCAGACTGTTTCAATTTTAAAAAAATACAAAACTGATACTTCATGCCTCCTATCACTGAGTAAAAGTGAGATTCTGGGAAGACGTGACAAGCAGGCCTGAGATTTGGGTACCTGGCTGGCTCTCACAACCTGGCCCTGACTGTGCAGGGTAGGGGGTGCACATGCTGCAACGTCCAGGAGGACGTTACCTTTCAGCCCTGCTTCGTTCCCTCCCTTGCTGCGCACAGGCCTTCAGCAGCCAGCAAAGGCCCAAGCACATCGTAAAGGTGTGATTTGGCTAATACACCGGGCATCCCTGCAAGAGGAGGAGGAGATGGCGGATAGAGCCGGGGGCAGACAGATGCCAGCATTGTTTTCTGATTCATTTTCCCTTGCGAAATTCTACAGGCACGAGGCACTTGGCTGCCTATAATTTCCACAGATCCGATTTGCTAAGAATTCTTCCCACATATCATTTCATCCAAGGGAAAAGACAAGAGGACACAACCTAGGCCAGCTTCTGCCCAGACTTACACTAACACAGAGAAGATTGCCTGAGGCTTCCTCGTGGGCTAGCCCAGGTCACAGCAGGAGGAAATATTCTAACAGCTGGGTGTTTAGCCCCCAGCTTGTAACAGGGCACGTTTGCTCCGCGCCTCCTTTCTGCCTGTTCCCCTGCAGAAATCTGCAAATATTAATATTAATTTTGTTTATTCCCCTCTTCCATTCTCCTCCTGTTTCTTCCTGCAGGTTAAATGCTGGTGCAGCATACGGCTACAAAATAGGAGTAACCTCATGAATCGTGAGGAGGAGAAAGACGCGTCCATGGTAACGGAGGCCGCAGTGACGTCACTGCCGGCGCTCCGGCTGCTTCCCGGCTCAGCCACGCGCAGGTCTCCACGGGCAGAGGGGCTGGAGCTCCCAGGTCACAGCTGCCCGTCAGGCCTGGTGGTGCCTGAGGGCACAGACCTGGCTCACACACACATTTTGCTTGGTTTCACATCAAAAAGTAAGCTAATTTTTTTTTTTTTTTTTTTTTTACAAATCAGCGATGTTTCTATTAAATGCTAAACCATAACAGCGGGATGGCCTGTCCGTGCCGGGCTCGCTTTGCTCACAGGTGTCTGAGAGGAAGCTGGCGGCTGGCTCTCTCCCCGCTGACGCCCTGCAGCCAGGGTCCCTGGAGGCCTTGGGCACCCGGGGAACGGAGTCTGAAAGCTGAAGTCCAGGTGGTGGTGTCTAGTCCAGACCCTGGGGTCCAGGGTGCTTTGATCCTCGGAATGAACTGTATGTATATTATGTCCCAGGTTAAGATTCTATTTTTCTTTCCAGATGACCCATAGTCATTGGTGGGTGGGAGATGGATGGAGGGGGCTAAGCAGGCAGATGGGGGACCTCTGCCCGCTATTCTCAGAAACCGCTGCCATCAGGACCTTTTCCTCTGCCTCGAGTTCACCAGAAACAAAATACACAGAGAAATGACAAACGGTGAGCTAAAGCTAGAGAATGAAGTGCTTTAAAAGTATAAAATTCATAAACAATTATACAAGGAAATAATTACAAATGAAAGTATTAACATGCATTTAAAAAATAAAAATGGAAATTAATAGTAATTTGAAAATAGTATTTAGTAATTGATACAGAGATGTAAAACATGAAAACAAAATGTTAAAATAATGGTGAAAGTAGAAAGTTGAATATTACAAAATTTACTTTTTTGCATCAAAATGTTGAGTTTCAACCCAATATGTTACTTTTACTCTGACAAAGCTCATCAACAGCTGTAAAAATGCTCATGTTTGGTCCCTTGCCAGAAAGACCCTGATCTTCCAGTGGCTGATCAGAGTGTCAGAGTCTGATGGAGCTGGGACGTCCCCTTCAGCCTTCTGTCTCAGAGAGAGGCTTCCCTGCCCGCAGCCCGTGTGCCCTGCACCCACTCCCAGCTGCTGGGCCCCATGGGTTCCCGGTTCAAGAAGACCTAGGTGCAGTTCTCTGAGTATCTCCAAGCCTGGCGTCTGAAACTCATACTTCCTTCCTTCCACAACTGCTTGAGTCTCTGAGCATAACTTGGATGTGTTGTTGCTAAAATGTGCTGGGCTTAGTCGCTCAGTCATGTCCAACTCTTTGCGACTTCATGGGCTGTAGCCCACCAGGCTCCTCTGTCCGTGTGGATTCTCCAGGCAGGAATACTGGAGTGGGTTGCCATGCCTTCCTCCAGGGGATCTTCCCCACCCAGGGATCGAACCCAGGTCTCCCACATTGCAGGTGGACTCTTTACCATCTGAGCACCAGGGAAGCCCCAGAATACTGTATTGGTTGTCTATCCTTCTCCAGGAGATTGTGCCAACCCAGGAATCCAACCGGGCTCTCCTGCATTGCAGGCGGATTCTTTACCAGCTGAGCCATCAGGGAAGCTCCCTCTACACTCTGTCTACTCCTAAATTTCTCTGCACAAATTCTCTTATCAGGGCAGTTTACAAATTTCTAACCCATAACATTGTTAGAAGAAATGCCACATCTGAATTTGCCACTAGGCAAAAAATGTTCATTGAATGGAATTTAATGTATTGAGCTCATACAATGGCTGCTCTCATTTTGTCACAAGAAAAACGCTATAACCAGTGAGAGTGTTCCTTACCTAGGGAGCAGCAGCAAATGAGTCACCTCGAAACCTGATTTGCCTAAATGACAAGATACAATAGCCACAAAAGCCTTCTGTCAGAGTGTGCTTCATGTACGCATGGACCGACTGCATGTGACATGCACAGTGTACTATAACTGAAGTACCAAACTGTCTTCGCCAAGGGGAAAAACAGAGACAGTATCTCATCAACAACGGTAAAAACAAGAGTAAAGCAGAAGCACAGTTACGCTAAAAAAAAAAAAGCATTAAGGCTCCTTCCATCCTTATGTTCCATGAAAAATACTGCAAATATGATAAATATAACCTAAAACTAATAAAATTTGGAGGGGTAACATTCTCACACTAACTTTAAAGACAGGATTGCTTTTATCACTTAGATTTCTTAAGATTTCGAGAATAAGGACACTACACGTAATGATCAAGGGTTCAATCCAAAAAGAATATATAACAGTTATATATATGCACCCAACACAGTCTCCCCATGTGGCTTAGTGGGTGAAGAACCTGCCTGCCAATGCAAGTGACACAGGAGATTTGGGTTTGATCCCTGCTTTGGGAAGATTCCCTGGAGCAGGGCATGGAAACTCACCCCAGCATTCTCGCCTGCAGAATCCCATGGACAGAGGAGCCTGGCGGACCACAGTCAGTAGGGTTGCAAAGAGTCAGACGTGACCGAAGTGATCGAGCATGCATGCATGCACCCAACAAAGGAGCACTTCAATATGTAAGGCAAATACTAACAGCGTTGAAGTGAGAAATCTTCCTGTTAGGAGCTATCAGTTCAAGGTTCGGCTGCAATAACAGAAACCCCAAACCCCCAAGGATTATTCCCTCACGGGAAAGAGCCAGAAGGGGGCAGTCAAGTGCTGCTGGGATGGTCCATGAAGTGGCCAGGGACCCAGGCTGTTTTTAGCTTTTCCGTTCCACCAGTATTCTGCGTTGGTTCCATCCTCAGTGTCACAACATGGCTGCTAGAGCTTTAGCAATTGCATCTGCTTCCAGTCAGGAGGAAGGATGGTGGCAAATGGACTTTACTTAGCTCCCTGTTGCCTAAGAAGCCTTCCTGGCATGAACTCCTGATAACTTCCATTTGTGAGCTCAGTGTTGGCTGAGAGGATTGCTCTTCCCAACAGCTCAGGCAGTTGCCTAAGGAGGAAAGGGGAGGCCGCTGCGGGGTGACCGGTGGTGGTCACTGCCTCAGGGACCACTTTCCTTGCTAGGAATTCCTCTCCTCTTCCCTCCCGCCATCAGCTCCCACCTACCTTCTGTGCCTAAGCGCTTCCTCCTCCCCCAGGCCCCGGGTTCAGATTACGGAGCTGCTGGAGACACAGGTTCCAGGTGGCCCTCCTCACCCCGCTGTCAAGGTCGGTGTTCATGTCAGTGATCATGTTGGTCAAGAGCCAGCCAGCCAGTGCAGATTCTAACAAGCGAGTCACCAACGGGATCATTTCAGCTTCATATTTAGACAACCAATAGCAACTTTTTAAAATCAAGATAAAACTTACGGACAAAAATGGTTATTTTTCACGTATCAAATTAACAATCTGATGAATATTGCTTTACAGATAATAGAATGTACGTTTAACAATGGCAATAAAAACTACATGTTACAATGCTATTCCTAAGAGTCTCAGCTTTGGAGCACCTTAAAAATGTCCTTTCGACTCTGTTCTAAGGCAGGATGAATGATGCTGTGGACGGTCCTCAGGGCAGGTGTGGGGCCTAACAGCCCTGTGCCCAAGTGTCCTGGCCCCAGTTCCGAGGAGCCGTTTCCTGAGACTTCAGACTTATGCCGCTGTTCACAGCACAGTGAAAAACACGCTGGTTGGTTGACTGTGTGGGTTCGGGTTTGACTTTAATAATTAACACAAGCTATTTTCTCTTGTGAGCGAGGCGCAGTGGAGAGAACGCAGGTCACGCAGACGTGGGTTCGGATCCAAGTGGCCTTGCCACTCCCTAGATGTGCGACACCGCACAGCCGCCTGCTCTTCAGGCCCGCCCTCATCACTGGCAGTCAGGTGGGTGACCAGGAGGAGAGAGGGGACCCAGGAGCCAAGATGGTCTGAGGGCGGAGGTCCGAGGCCCTGGACGTTTCCAGCGGGAGAAACACTTGGTGAGCTTTCCGCTGTCCTTGAAGACGGGTCTGGAGGAGATGTGGAGTGGTCCGGAGCTCCCTCTTCCAAGCGAGCGTGGAGTTTACGGAACTGTCTGGCTTTCCAGTTACCAGGATGTCGATGGTTTCCGGCTCAGCTACTTGGGTGGTGGTGCTGCTGCGGTGTGTGCATGTGTGGCATTAATCGCGATAATTTTTGACAAATGGCTTATTTGCCTTATTACTCATTTCCAGGAGGAACATTGTTTGAATCTCCGGAAACCCCAGTCCTCCCCCTACCCCCTCAGAGTTTCTTCCCTTTGCACGGTATTCTTATTTTTCTGGTGCTTTAGGGACGCTGTCGACTACATTAAGCAGCTGCATTTAAAGGCCTGATCCCAGAGGCCACACCAACTGGAGCGGGCGTGTTTGTTTCACAGCGATGCCGAGACGGTGTCATGGACACACACAGAGCCGGGAGGAGAGGAGGCCCAGCAGAGAGTCAGCCCTGAGTGTCAGAAGCACCGGAGTCACGGGAGCCGATGCTCTGGGCGGAGAAGAGTCAGAGCTGAGGCCCACAAAGTGGTTGGCTCCTGCCGGGAACCCCTGAGGTGGGGCCGCTGGGTCAAGAAGGAGGCTCCCTGAGGCTGTGTGAGCGGGAGCTGGGCTATCGGGGCCCAGCCCCAGGGCCTGGAGGCCACGCTGGACCCGGAGACCCAGGGCACTCGGGGCAGGAGTCCCTGTGGGCCTTTCCTCACCGTGCCAAGAGAGCTGCTGGCTTCGGCACGCGGGCAGGGGTTGGAGGACCGTCCTCAGAGAAAGCGTCCTGCGCAGGATGAGCGCGGCCAAAGCTTTGGGTGGGCGGGAACAGCTCAGACCCCAGGAAGCTCACCACTTCGCAAGCTTCTCACATGGTTTCCAATTGGCTTTATTTTCAAATAGGAGCAATTTCCCAAAGGAAATGGAAAACCTGAACGGCAGAGACAAGTGAGATTGAGAATGATCTGTGAGCAGAGAAAGGAGGACAGAACGAGAGAGACAGGAAGGGTGCAAAGGGCAGTGGGCAAGGCTGTGGGCTCCGCAGCGCTGTGCCGCGGGCTTGATCCTCGGGCTTGCTCTCGCTGTCAGCCGAGCCTGTCTGCCTGCATGCCGGCCTGGAAAGCCTCAGAGACCATCTTTCCAGGGCCCTCAGTCGGAATGTAGTTTCTGTCCTCAGCAAGAGAGGAGGACGCACTGCATTCAAAGGGAAAACGATGCTACAAAGAAAGTGTTTAGAGAAGAGTTTAGAGAAGAGCAGAAACAGAAGCAGCAGGAGGGAGCGGGAAATGGAATGGGAGAGATTTCCCGGAAAGCACAACAGAAAAAAAGAGTTTAGAAATTTAATTTAAAAAGAAAAGAGGTTTGACATTTAGATTCCTATATTGACCAGATGTCTGTGGCCCCTCAGAACCCATGTGTGGAAATCCTGACCCCAGTGTGACTGTATCTGGGGCTGGGCCCTTGCCAGGGGGTCAGGCCGTGAGGGTGGAGCCTCGTGGTGGGACTGGCGCCCTGAGAAGGGGTGTAGGCCCAGGACCCCCGCATGCTCGCCGCTGTGCTCAGACACACGGAAACGTCCATCTGCAACCAGGGGGAGAGTCCCCTAAACACGGCGGGTCTGCCAGCACCTGCCTCTCGGACTTCCAGTGCCCAGAACCACGAGAAAGGAGCCTCTGTGGTTCAGGCGCCCAGTCTGTCAGTTTATCATAGCAGCCTGCTCTGACTGACTGAGGGCTCTTTTTTTAGAAGCTACAACATTCGATTCACAAGACTTACAAAGTAGAAAACAGAAATAAAGCATCAAAGGACTAACATGAGAAACATTTCTAAAACTTAAGGACAGGAAATTCCAGGTTAACAGAGTCCGCTGACGGTTCAGGTGACCCAAGAGGTAACGAGTCTGCTTGCCAGCGCGGGGGCCGCAGGAGACGGGGTTTGATCCTTGGCCGGGAAGGTCCCTTGGAGGAGGAGATGGCAAGCCACTCCAGTGTTCCTGCCTGGGAAATGCCACGGACAGAGGAGCCTGGTGGGGTGCGGTCCAGGGGTCTCAGAGCGTCAGACACGACTCCGCGAGCATGCACGCGCACGCTGACTGTGCAGTCAAAAGATGAAGGAAGCGCCCCACCAAGATGCATCCCTGCAAAGTCACAGAAACATTATGGGAAACGACCTCAAAACACTTTACTCACGATGTTGAGGGAAATACTACGAAAAACTGCTAAAGTGTTGAAAGTGGTTACTTCTGAAAAGGCGTTCACTAGGACAGGCAGAGACAATTCAGAGGAAATCTGTTTTTCTGTGCCAGCCCTGCTTTGGGTGTTTTCTGTTGATCATGCTTATATATTATTAAGAAAAAAATAACCCGATGTTGAATCGTAAGAGTATTTGAGATTTGCTCACATAATCTCTGCTGCCCGGACTGCTCTCTGCATGTGCAGGTGAGAACTTAAAACCTTCAGACAGGACTCAGGGACTTCGGCATCACTGTCATCTACCCATGTGAGAGCCAGCTTGAGAAGGTGCGGACAGGTGTGTCAGAGGCCTTCCCCCAACCCGCAGGGGCTTGTCTGTTAGATTCCACAAGCTCCAGGTACTTTCTGCTGCCGCCTGGGGGCTCTCTGTCTTCCTGCAGACCGTGACCCGGTGCTGGAGGTGGAGCTGGAGCCCCTGCCCGGGAAATACTGTTGCCGGGGCAGTGTGAGCTTCGGGCCCATCTCAGGGTCAAGCCAAGACCACCCTGCTAAGACCTGCATTCAGCCTCTGTTCTTCACCCTTCCCGGGGTAGCTTGGATGGACGTTTAGCCTTCAGAGAGTGCGGGGGTTCGGATCACTCTGCTCCCAGACGCCACCCCTCTCTGTGCAGGGCTCCCTGCTGTGGGGAGGCTGCATTTCCTGCTCCGTGTTGGACTCGCTCGCTTCTGGACAGAACCTTCAAGAGTCAGATGGTGGTCCACCACCTCTCTTGTTCCTCTTTCACGGAGCTGGTGACACACCACCCTTCACAGCACAGGCAGCGCTGAGCAGAGCTTCAGCCCGTGACTCACTGGGGGTACGAGGTGTGAGTGTGATGCTCTGAGCTGCTGCCACCGTCACAAACTAAGCTGACGGGCTACGAGCCCACAGGTGTCTGCCGGGCATCACACGCAGGTTTCCAAGGTTCTCAGAGTAAGCCACACATCGGGCTTTGGCTTTCATCAGAACACTAATGGAGAAGCCTTTGATGGAGGGTGAACTGAGGTGCCACAAAGTCGTTCATGTTTCTGGGTTAAGGAGTTCACTCTGGCAGGATCATGGACACGGGGTTGGAACAGAGGGCAAAAAGCTGCAGGGATCTGGTTTTTTTATTTTAGGAGGTTCCTGAAAATATAGGCAAGAGATGATGGTGGCTTGGAGGTGTAGGTGTAGAGAACAGAACGCTGTCCAGAGATATCTGAGTGTAAAACAGGCGGCGGGATAAAGACAGGGAGGCCATGCCCTCCGGGGGCCACGAGGTGGCCACAGGCGCCACTCGGAGCCGCGGGCCTGAGTCCACGTCAGCGTCCACGCCAAGAGTCACTTCTTGGAAAAGTACCACTTCCCATAGTATATTTGCTTAACGAAACGGAGAATCTTCTCCTCAGGGACACGGGTTCAGATCGAGATGTTTGCTTTAATTATAAGCTTTGGTGCAAAGAGAACAGAATGTTTTCCTTCTTCAGGGTCGGTGTTCTTGCTTCAGCTGGTCAGCGGTCTCAGCTGCTTCTCTTCAGGGCAGTTTCCCTCTGTGGATCCCTCACAGATGGGCCTGGGGCCGTTTACAAGAGCGGTCACGTTTGGAAAACAAAGTTGCTATAGGAGGAAAAAAGACACCCTGTTTATACTGGACTATTAATACTTATAGAGGCTGATTCTGAGGTTTTGGAAAATAACGGCCTACCTGACATTTATTCTCTCTGAGCAGTAATTAATATTTTTCACACAGCTATCTGTTCTGTTCAATGTGTTTCGAGGTTTGATTTAATTATAAAACCCTAACAAACCAAGTTGCATCTTTTTCATGGTAAAGGACCACACACTCACTAAAGCTAAAGAAGAATTGGTTTACTGTGGATTCCATCCAATATTATGAAGTTCTGTTGTCCAAGAATACAGTTTTGAAAGATGAGGTTAGATTTATTCAGTTGTTTTGGCTGAGATTTCATTAAGTGAGAGAGCTCTCATAGTTTTCTTAGACCAAGCAAATTTTATTAGGCCTAAGTATTTTTAGGTAAATCTATGGAATCTTTCCAGTTTGTTCTATGTCCTAAAATCTTGGAGCTCTGTTTTCCCTTTTTAAAGCTCTCTCTCTGTGTCTCTGATGTTATTCAAAGTAAAATTGTACCTTGTTTCACGTGTGTCTGAGGACAGTCAGGATGTGCCCAGGGATAAGTGCAGGTTAAACGGAGAAGTTCCCCATGAGGCCAAGCCTCCCCTCCGTGGCTGCCTCCTGGGTACTGTGTTTCTGTGACCCGTTGTCAGGCTCACCAATGAGCTACCAGCACCCTCAGCAGCTACTGGGCATCGTCTCAGAGAACAAATGACATCAAATGTCCAGTGTTTTTGTGTGTGACGGTCCCTCCCTTCTCTCTTGGACAAACCTTCATCTGATGTGGGAGAAGTGATGGGCCCACAGCCAAGCATCAAGGCTCCAGCCACAAGCACCAGCCTCCAATACTGGGTTCACAAAGCATTTCTCTAGGTTCCAAACTAGGGTCTGCTTGGGGCTTAGGGGCAGCATGTGAAAAATCTCCATATCCTGTTTCCAGTCCCTTGAATCATAAACTCTCCAAGAGGGGAAAAAATCTTTTCTAAAGAGACTGGCTTGCTTTCAAGCTTATAAAAACCATCTAGGGGGCCCAAGCTAAGCTTAGACAACCAAAAATTAAGTGAAAACTTGGTTTTTAAATTATTATCGCTATTATTTTTAGATGCCATTTTTGAATGTACTTACACAGTGTTAGAATAATAAGATTCATTGTGATTATGAAAATAAGTCTGTTTGGGGCTCAGATTAAATGAAGAACTTCTGTAATGAATGTTTCCATTTTTTTTCCTCTTAAAAACCAAATGTGCGAATTCTGTATGATCCCACCTATATGAGGAGTTTAGAATCATCAGACTCATCAAGACAGAAGAGGTTGCAGCAGGAGCTGGGGCTGGGGGAGGGGCCGGGGTGTCAGTGCCGTGTGGGGGGCGTCCCACTGGGAGAGTTTTACAAGCAGGGGTGCCTTCTGGAGGGGGGTGTATGTGAATGGGCTTCGTGCCAATGAACTGGGCACTCAAAATGGTCAAGACAGCACGGTCTAGGTTATGTGCATTTTACCACAATACAAAGAGAAAGCAAAACAAAAACCAAACATGTGTGATTTGTTGAAGTAAAGATTGTAATCATGAACCTTACTCATCATCTCAACCTGCTTGGCATTTATTTCTTTAAAAAAGCACTTTTTCCCTTAAAACCTTGATCTTTTATGGCATTCTCATGCATAGGAGACATAGATAGGAGATTAGGAGATTAGGAGACATAGGTACTTTTACGAAGGGTGTATTTCTGATGTAGATATAGATTTACCTATTGACATCTGGCTTTCTTGTAAACGCATTTTCTACCATATACTAAAAATACAAAGAATGAAAAAAGACAGTGAAGAATGGCAATCCTGGCCCCACCCTTCTCTTCTACTTTCACAAATGAAATATCAAACTTTTATGGCAGCTGGACAACTGTGAAGAATCCTTAGGGTAGTAAAAACACAAATGTAAAATTTTCTGATCTCTCTAAACAGGAAGATTCTAATCAGAACTTTGTTAGGGATTATCTGGTCATTTTATAAAGCAGGTTTTATACCCTCAGTGGATCCTAAGAATACAGGGTTTATGCCACTCCCTGGAGACAGAGGTGAACAGCTTTTTACAGCGGAGGCCGCCCAGTGGCTCCACCTGTAAATGCTCTGCAGTTCATCCTTGTCCTTTGGCATAAAGACCTTCAGCAGCGGAGCCCGGGGAGGTCAGGTCCGAGGGTGGCAGGACTGGACGCTCTGTCCCCAGCTTCCTAGAAGTTCTGTTTCCCAGTTCTCGGTAATCCCAGAGCTGGTGATTTCCTGTGATGAGGAGGACGGTGGTGATGGAACCTTCCCGATGCTGCCTCAGCTCACAGGTCCAGGTGCCTTGGCCTGCAAATGTTCCACGTGGGGATTCCATCCAAACCCAGCTAGGGAAGAGCAGGTCTTTCTGTTGTTTTTCTTTTTTTATTTTTCTTTTTTTATTTTTTTTTTTAATTTTTTTATTAGTTGGAGGCTAATTACTTCACAACATTTCAGTGGGTTTTGTCATACATTGATATGAATCAGCCATAGATTTACACTTATTCCGCCATCCAGTCCCTCCGTCTCCCTCTCCACCGCTTCTCTGGGTCTTCCCAGTGCCCAGGCGGAGCAAACTTGTCTCATGCATCCCACCTGGGCTGGTGATCTGTTTCACCATAGATAGTATAATCATGCTGTTCTTTGCATCCCACCCCTCACCTTCTCCCACAGAGTTAAAAGTCTGTTCTTTACATCTGTGTCTCTTTTTCTGTTTTGCACATAGGGTTATCATTACCATCTTTTCTAAATTCCATATATATGTGTTAGTATGCTGTAATGATCTTTATCTTTCTGGCTTACTTCACTCTGTATAATGGGCTCCAGTTTCATCCATCTCATTAGATCTGATTCAAATGAATTCTTTTTAACAGCTGAGTAATATTCCATGGTGTATATGTACCACAGCTTCCTTATCCATTCATCTGCTGATGGGCATCTAGGTTGCTTCCATGTCCTGGCTATTATAACCAGTGCTGCGATGAACATTGGGGTGCACGTGTCTCTTTCAGATCTGGTTTCCTCAGTGTGTATGCCCAGAAGTGGTATTGCTGGGTCATATGGCAGTTCTATTTCCAGTTTTTTAAGGAATCTCCACACTGTTTCCATAGTGGCTGTACTAGTTTGATTCCACACAGTGTAAGAGGGTTCCCTTTTCTCTCCAACAAGCCTCTCCAGCATTTATGCTTGTAGAACTTTGGATCAGCCAATCCTGACCTGGTGTGAATGGTACCTCATCTGTGGTTTTGATTTGCATTTTCTCTAATATGAGTGATGGTTGAGCACCTTTTCATGTGTTTGTTAGCCATCTGTATGTCTTCTTTGGAGAAATGTCTGTTTAGTTCTTTGGCCCACTTTTTGATTGGGTCATTTATTTTTCTGGAATTGAGCTGCAGGAGTTGCTTGTATATTTTTGAGATTAATCCTTTGTCTGTTTCTTCATTTGCTATTATTTTCTCCCAATCTGACGGCTGTCTCTGTTGTTTTTCTTAAAGGGAGTGGACACAAAGCCAGTGGGCTCACTGTCCGCACCATATGCTGCGGGCACTTGGCCTCGGCAGGTGGGTCCTCACTGTTTCGGAAGTTTGCTAAAGCGGAGGCTCATGGAGAGACGTCAGCAGCGCGCACTGCTGGATGGGCTGAGACCCTCGGGAAAGCCCCTTTAAAGTCACTTAGCCTCATGCCAGCAAAGGGGAGAGCCGAGTGGATGGGGGCCCCATGGCAAGTCCCCACTAGCCCTGTTAATGAGTTTCCAGAGAGAGAGATGCTCAGGTTTTGTGGCTAGATGAAGCTGCCAAGTGCTGGAGATGCGTGCTTGGGGTTCTGAGGGGCTGCGGACCATGCACCTCAACCAGCAGACGCCCCCGGGGCTGTTACGCTGACACGCAGTTACACATGTTTGCATAGCAGCCACAAAACTGTTGACATTGATTTTTAAGTTTTCTATAAATTATAAAATATAAATACAGATGTAAGACAAAATCACTGATGATCATCAGTGGAATTCAGTGTTTCCAACGTCTCTGTGGCCTGAGCTCTGCCGCGCTCATGGGGCGTGAACTCCCAGGACACGTCCTGCCTGGTTTGAAGCTTCCAGAAACACCTCCGTGCAGTGCAGATAACAGCCTGGGCCTCAGAGACAATGAAACTGGGAGCATTTCTCATCGGCATCTTCAAACAGAACCTGAACATGGTGGGAGACGAGGTCTTTAGTCCTGGGCATCAGACACCACCTTCGTCCACTTAACATTCTTTCCGTGACGTTTACAAACAGATCAGGAATTGACTGGAGGATCTGACCCAAAGCTGTGGTATAACCTGAAATCTGTGTGCTTCATGCTACCCACCGCTACTTTCCAGAGTGAGGTGTGTATTAAAACACAGGGCAGTGACTTGTGAGGGCTCTGATTAGGGACTGAAACCAGCCAGATATGGGAAATACGTACCTTCAGGACTTGGATGTGGGTGAGAGACCCCAGCCATAACCCTGCAAAAATGACAAAAAAAAGGATGAAAAATAGTTAAGAAAACCCCAAGAGAACTGTGCAATAAAATGAAAGAGAAAGAGTCTCCAGGCGGCATTGAGCGTGGGCAGAGATGGAACTAAATTGCAGGTATTTTGGTCTATTAAGTCCTGACGAGGCAGCGATGGCTGAGGCACCCTGACCTTGGAAGGAGATGACCAAGGCCGCTCTCTCTCCATCCACCCTGGGAACACATACCCCCGGGGCACATGGCCCTCCCCACCCCAGGCACATGTCCCCCCCAGGCACACATTCCACCCCCCCACCCCGGGGCACACAGCCCCCCAGGTACACGTCCCTCCCGGGCACACATTCCCCCCCGCCCCAGGCACACATCCCCCCTGGGGACACAGCTCCCCCCAGGCACACAGGCCCCCCTCCCAGAGCACACAGCCCTGGGGCCCTGCTTGGCGCTGAGACCTTGTCCCCGGGGCTTCCCTCGGTGCCAAGAATGTGAAAGGAGAGGCTGACCCTGTCCTGGCTTTGCTTTTGTCCGTTTTTCCTCCTCAGCCTTTCTCCTCCCTGACAGGGTTTCTCCCTGTAACTCCATGCAGATTAAAAGATGCTCTTAGCATCCGACGAACACTGACTGCACGTCTAATGTGTGAGGCCACACTCAGCCTTTCTGATGAAAGACACTTGCACTTACCCTAATAAAACTGGTGTCATTTGCTCTGCTTAGAGCTACCTCTTCAAGCAGCTGAACTGAAGAGCAAAGTCAGAGCATCACATAGCAGAGGAGATGTTATGAAAACACTTACTTGAACATAGACTGTGCCTATCCTTTGAAGAAGTGAGCACAAAGTCATAACACCCGAAACAGAAAATAATTAGAGCTAGGTTTTCTATAGAAGCAAGGTTCTGCACTGGCAGGTCAGCAATAGAGAGTCCTGGGCCAGCACAGCTGGTGGCTGCCTGCAACCAGGGGCTCCTGCAGCATCTGCTCAGCGAGGGAAGACCCAGGACGGAGCACTGGGGACTAGTCAGGGGGCAGAAGAGCCGGAGCCCAGGACAGGGGGTCCGGCAGTGCTTCACACGGAGATAGATGGGTTCTGAGGCTTTGTGACCCTGTGTGGGTAAAGGTCTGTGTTTTTGCTCGTGTTTTATTCCTCATTACACGCAGGACTAGTAGAGAGGTTTTCAGGGTGTAGAATTTGGACAGAATTGCTCTCATAGCAGATTATATTAAAGTGTAAGCAGTACATATAAGCAACATCCATAGATGTTCTTTGACTCCAGGCTGAAACCTGGGGGTAGGAGGTGGCGGGGGTGGGAAAATAGTGAAGGGTCTGACTGGGGGTAGGAGGTGGCGGGGGTGGAAAATACTGAAGGGTCTGACTTTGAAGGGGCTTCTCTGGAGGATCAGTGGTAAAGGATACACTTGCCAATGCAGAAGATGCAAGTTCAATCCCTGGATAGGGAACATACCCTGGAGAAGAAAATGGCAACCTACTCCAGTATTCTTGCCTGGAAAATCCCACAGACAGAAGACCCTGGCAGGTTGCAATCCATGGGGTCACAAAGATTCAACCATGATTTAGTGATCAAACAACAACAAAAACAACTGACTTTGAAATGAGGAAACAGAATGTAAAAGAAAAGATCTCAGTGGTCAAAGTTGAGGTGATTAATCAGTTAATCTTAATAAATTAATCAAATTAAGTGGCATAAATATCAAGTAAGGCTAGATTCACTTTTTGCTTTGTTTTCCTTTAGGTACCTTCAGATCTGAACTCCCCAAATATAAACATAAACGTAGACAGTGAAGCTATAAGCCATACCATGCTTGGCAACCCAAGACAGAGGTCATAGTGAAGAGTTCTGACAAAACATGGTCCAGTGGAGAAGGAAATGGCAACCCACTCCTGTATTCTTGCCTGAAGAAACTCATGGATTGTATGAAAAGGCAAAAAGATTTGACACCGGAAGATGAGGCCCCACTCCCAGGTTGGAAGGTGTCCAATCTGCTACTGGGGCTGCTGCTGCTGCTAAGTCGCTTCAGTCATATCTGACACTGTGCGACCCCATAGACAGCAGCCCCCCAGGCTCCACCGTCCCTGGGATTCTCCAGGCAAGAACACTGGAGTGGGTTGCCATTTCCTTCTCCAATGCATGAAAGTGAAAAGTGAAAGTGAAGTCGCTCAGTCATGTCCGACTCCTAGAGACCCCATGGACTGCAGCCTACCAGGCTCCTCCATCCATGGGATTTCCAGGCAAGAGGACTGGAGTGGGGGGCAGAGGATGATTCCTACTATCTCCAGAAAGAATGAAGCGGCTGAGCCAAAGCAGGAATGATGCTCAGCTATGGATGTCTGCTGGTGAAAGTAAAGCCCAGTGCTATAAAGATGCAATATAATATATATTATGTGTAAATATATATATACAAAGTGCAATATAGTATATTGCATAACAACTTGGAATGTTAAGTAAATTGGAAGTGGTCAAGAAGGAGATGGCAAGATTGAACATCTACATCGTAGGAATCTGTGAACTAAAATGGACAGGAAAGGGCAAATTTAATTCAGATGACCATTATATCTACTACTGTGGGCAGGAATCCCTTAGAAGAAATTGAGTAGCCCTCCTAGTCAACAAAAGGGTTCAAAATGTAGTACTTGCATGCAATTTCAAAAACAACAGAATAATTTAGTTTGTTTCCAAGGCAAACCATTCAACACCACAGTAACCTAAGTCTATGCCCCACCTACTGATGCTGAGGAAGTTGAAGTTGATGAGCTCTATGAAGATCTACAATGCCTTCTAGAACTAACACCAAAATAAGATGTCTTTTTCATCATAGGGGATTGGACTATAAAAGTAGGAAGTCAAGAGATACCTGAAATAACAGGTAAGTTTGGCTTTGGAGTACAAAATGAAGCAGGGCAAATGCTAACAGAGTTTTGTCAGGAGAACATGTTGGTTATAGCAAACACCCTCTTCCAGCAACTCGAGAGATGACTCTGCATATGGGCATCACCAGATGGTCAATACAGAAATCAGATTGATATTTTTCTTTGTAGTCAAAGATGGAGAAGCTCTATACGGTCAGCAAAAACAAGACCTGGCTCAGATCATGAACTCCTTATTGCAAAATTTGGGCTTTAATTGAAGAAAGTAGGGAAAACCACTAGGCTATTCAGGTATGACCTAAATCAAATCTCTTTTGATTATACAGTGGATATGATGAATAGATTCAAAGGATTAGATCTGATAGAGCTCCTGAAGAACTATGGACAGAGATTCATAACATTGTATGGGAGACAGTGACCAAAACCATCCCAAAGAAAAAGAAATGCAGCAAGGCAAAGTGGCTGTCGGAGAAGGCTTTACAAATAACTGAGGAAAGAAGAGAAGTGAAAGGCAAGGGGGAAAGGGAAAGATACACCCAACTGAAGGCAGAATTCCAGAGAAGAGCAAGGAGAGACAAGAAGGCTTGCTCAGATGGACAATGAAAAGAAACAGAGGAAAACAACAATGAGAAAGACTAGAGATTGCTTCAAGAAAACTGGAGATACTAAGGGAACATGTCAGGTAAGGATGGGCATGACAAAGGACAGAAATGGTATGGACCTGACAGAAGCAAAAGAGATTAAGAAGAGGTGGCAAGAATACACAGAACAAGAATACACAAGAAAGGTCTTAACGACCCAGATAACCACGATGGTGTGATCACTCACCTAGAGCCAGACATACTGGAGTGTGAATTCAAGTGGGCCCTAGGAAGCATCACTATGAACAAAGGTAGTAAAGGTGATAGAATTCCAGTTGAGCTATTTCAAATCCTAAAAGATGATGCTGTGAAAGTGCTGCACTCAATATGCCAGCAAATTTGGAAAGCTCAGCAGTGGCCACAGGACTGGAAAAGGTCAGTTTTCATTCCAATCCCAAAGAAGGACAATGCCAAAGAATGCTCAAACTACTGCACAATTGCACTCATTTCACATGCTAGCAAAGTAATGCTCAAAATTCCCCAAGCTAGGCTTCAACAGTATGTGAACCAAGAACTTCCACATACACAAGCTGGACTTAGAAAAGGCAGAGGAACCAGAGATCAAATTGCCAACATCCGTTGGATCATAGAAAAAGCTAGAGAATTCCAGAAAAGCATCTATTTCTGCTTCATTGACTATGTGAAAGCCTTTGACTGTCTGGATTACGACAAACTGTGGAAAACTCTTCAAGAGATGGGAATACTAGACCACATTACTGTCTCCAGAGAAATCTTTATGCAGGTCAAGAAGCAACAGTTAGAACCACACATGGAGCAACAGACTGGTTCAAAACTGGGAAAGGAGTACGTCAAGGCTGTATATTGTCACCCTGCTTATTTAACTTATATACTGAGTATATCATGCAAAATACCAAGTTTGATATTTCCTGGCAGAAATATCAACAACCTCAGATAAGCAGATGATCCCACTCATGGCAGAAAACCAAGAGGAAATAAACAGCCTCTTGATGTGGATGAGAGAGGAGAGTAAAAAGTTGGCTTAAAACTCAGCATTCAGAAAACTAAGATCATGGCATCTGGTCCCATCACTTCAAGGCAAATAGATCGGGAAACAATGGAAACAGTGAGAGACTTATTTGGGGGGACTCCAAAATCACTGCAGATGGTGACTACAGCTATAAAATTAAAAGATGCTTGTTCCTTGCAAGAAAAGCTATGACCAACCTAGACATCATATTAAAAAACAGAGACATTACTTTGCTGACAAAGGTCTATCTAGTCAAAGCTATGGTTTTTCCAGGAGTCATGTATTGATGTGAGAGTTGGACTATAAAGAAATCTGAGTGCCAAAGAATTGATGGTTTTGAACTGTGGCATTGGAGAAGACTCTTGAGAGTCCCTTGGACTGCAAGGGGATCAAACCAGTCAATCCTAAAGGAAATCAGTCCTGAATATTCATTGGAAAGACTGTTGCTAAAGTTTGAAGATCCAACACTTTGGCCACTTGATACGAAGAGCCAACTCATAGGAAAAGACTCTGATGCTGGGAAAGATTGAAGGCAAAATGAGACGGGGGCAACAGAGGATGAGATGGTTGGATAGCATCACTGACTGAATGGACATAAATTTGAGCCAACTCCAGGAGAGAGTGGAGGGCAGAGGACCTTGGCTTGCTACAACCATGGGGTCACAAAGAGTCCAACAAGACTTATCAGCTGAACAAGAAAAACAAAGCTGAAGAAGGGGATTTGTCTTTTTAAAGCCACAACCCTCTCCACCCCTTCCACACCCTGGGCCTTATCCTGGGCTCTTTACACAGAACTTGTAAGAAGGGCTCCTGAGAGCATTAAACACCCAGTAACTGTTTCTGGACCTCTTTCAAGAATATGGCCCCTCTCTTCTCTCTGGCGACACAGGGAGCATCATTAGGAGATGTTGGGCGCTGATGAGCAGTAGGCAGGGTGGCCTCCACCCAGACCTGCTCCCTGCCCCGCTGTCTGGAGGGCGTCCCTCCAGGCCCAGTCACCAGAGGGGACAGTCGCCCCAGGCTCTGTGCTTGGCTAGAGTCCCTTCCTGCAGCTCCTCGCAGGAGCCATTCCAAAAGGGCCCGGTTTATCACTGTCACAGGACCATTTTTAAAACACTATTTTCTTGTCTGTATAAATGAGTCAGGGCCTAGCAACTAAGCGACAAACCAGATGTCTTATTCTGCCTTCAACTCTAAGGAAGCAAAAGTGGGTAAGAATGTATCCTTAGAGACAATCTGGCCAAATATTTGGAAGGTAGCATCACCGTTTACAAGCCTAGTGGACATGGTTGGAGCCAGGGGAAGAGTTCGTATCCATCTGTGGCTGAAGCAAGGAAACTGGGGCGTAACAGTTATAGCCCCCCGCTCCAGGAGGGAAGGGAAACGGCAGATGGGGCTGTTGCTGGGGGAAGCCAACTTTAGTTACCGGATGCTGGATGCTCGTAGAGTGCTCTTTCTGAAGAAAGGCAAGTGCAGTTCCAGGGGTGTGTGTCCACAACTGGGATTTCTTCTCTTTGACCAATAGAACCTCGAGCCAAATCTGCCAGCAAAGCCATTGATCGAAGCTGCTCTGGGGCAAAATCCCTAAAGTGCCGGTCCCTGGAGAAGCCACCTGTAGGATGGGAATTCATAAAGGGAGAGCCTCCTGAGAAGAGGAGAAGCAGAGAGACAGAGAGACAGAGGAAGGGAAACGGAACTCGTTCTTTGCTCCCGGTCCACACAGCAGTTTCCTGATGCATCCTAACACCACAGCCAGGGGGTCTAATGAGCTGTCCTCAGAGGAAGGAAGGGCATCTTCCCTGACTTTGCAGTGGACCCGGGCCCCCGGGGCTTAGAGCTGCAGAAGGGGCTCCTGACACCCGTGGCCAGACTTCAGTTTTCCTCTTGTGTTAAATTCTCCAACTCCTCTACCTTAACAGGCAGACCAGCACTTCAACAGACTCAGGAGCGGACTGAGGATCTTGCTGTGAGGACTGAGAACCCCACTGACCCCCGCCACCCCCACTCCCAGGCCGCGGCTCCCTGCCTTCCTTGGCTGACCCGGTGAAGCCTCGCCCCGGGTACTCACCGCTCAGCGCAGGAGTTTGTGCCTGGAAAGCCCAGCACAGGACACCGCTCATCCGGAGAGCAGGACCTCCGGGCACTGGGCTCAGCTGAGAGGTTCTGAAGACTGTCTGAAGCGGTCCCGATCCCCCCACCCCCAGGCCGCCATTCTCTGCTCTGTCTCTAGTCCCTGCACCCATCACCCTCATTCCAGCACCTTCTACCTCATTTTCTCCAGCAGTGACTTTTAAAATCACCAGCATCAGAAAGGTTAGGACAGTTATGATCACTTTATTTTCTGCAGTTATACAGTTGTGTACCCTGGAGAAGGGCATCGCCACCCACTCCAGTATTCTTTTCTGGAGAATTCTATGGACAGAGGAGCCTGGTGGGCTACAGTCCATGGGGTCGTAAAGAGTTGGACACGACTTTAAGCGGCTTAGCACACAGCACAGGGAGATTTCACGTCTATTTTTGTCTGTTCTTACCTCCACGTTGTCACGCAGATGTCAAGCTCCGGTTGAGAGGAGGAATCGATCGATGTGTTCCTGCCTGCTCTTGTCTGTCTCCCTCAGGTTGGTTCACTTGCTATTATGTGTCCATCTCCTCCCGCACAGATGAGGACCAGGGCCACTGCCGCACAGCCTCTGGCCTTTAGAGTTTCAAGCTGGCTCAGCTGCTCGAGGGCACATCCACGCTCGGGGGTGAGGTTGCATCCCCGGGGGTCCGAGCTGAGGTTGCTTCCTGAGCGCCTGGCCCCAGTGAGGCCACTGCACACCGAAACCCTCTGCCCACCTCCATGGGAACCCCAGAACCTCCAGTCGTGGGAGCCTCGGTCCCAGCTCCCCCAGCACGGGTCTGTGAGGCTGGGTGGGGCCCAGCGCAGAGACCGCTCTTGGCATCGGGACAGAAGAGGTGGTGGTCCTAGGCTTCTGCCCGTCCCTCTCCCAGAACCGCCTCCTCCCAGTCCCAGCGGCACCCCCTGAGTGGGGGCACCCCCACATCGCGTCCTTGGCTCCCCACCTATCCTGTGCATGAGCTCTCCCAAGCCTGGCCTTTTGCTAAGTTAGGAGAAGCTTGAGGGATGAAAACATGACATGCATGTATATATATGTATTTATGTCCGTGTGTGTGTTTATACAAGCACAGATGTATTTACCCTCTCACACCTCAACTATTAAAAAATATTGTCTCGGCAGATTCACAACTATCTCACTGTCAGTCAAAATCTGATAATGCCTCTCCCTGTCTTTTGCATTTCTGCTGTAACAATTCTCATCTTCCCTGAGGCAAATGGCTATTTCTGTCTGATGAGCAGAGACGGCACACACAGAAAAGGGAGCGATGTGATTAGTGCAATGATGATTCTCAATGATCTCTTTTGTACCAATATTTGTCTTCTTTTTTCATGTTTACTAGAAGTTTGTTGGGAATGAAATAAATTGGAGGGTGAGGAGCAGAGCCAGCGTTCCCGAGGGCCCCTGGGGGCTGCAGACACAGGAGCCGGGCAGCCTGGGCTCAGCTGTCTGTGGGCAGCCGCGGCCGCCCAGCACCGGCCGGCATCTCCAGCAGGAGGGTGGACTGAGCACCCGCGCTGGCTTGCGGAGGGTGGCCGTGGGGTCTGGGCGCTGGTCCCCGGGTGGGAGGGGAGGACGCGCTCACCTGCAGAGCGTCTGCCCAGAGTCGGCCCGCACACCGGTGCCTTTCCACGCTTCCAGACACAGGACGCAATGTAACCGGCTCTTCCTTCGGACGTGGCGAGGGTGTGAAGGGCGGCCGCCCCTGGGAGGCTCGGTGCCGGGCACCCACAGCCTGGTGTGGGGGCGTCTGGGGGAGCCACAGACGCCACTCGAGGGCACCCCAAGTCCCAGAGTCGCCTGGGCAGCCCAGCCCCTCATCATGGGCTGCGAGTCCCCGACCTGAGACACCGGCTGAAGGCTTTTCCGTACATGTCCCCTCTCCACTGCCCCCCTTTTCAGACCCCTCTGGGGGGCGTGGGCCTGACCCACGGCTGCCTCGGGTCCCTCCGCGTTTCTGGGTCTCACCCCCAGCCCCGGATCCCGCTGACGGTGGAGGGGACTCCAGACCCCCGGGCCCCCTGCGCTCATGGGACGAGCTCCGCGTCCTCTGCGCACTCCCCTCCGCGTGTGCACACGCGGGACTCAAGTCCTCGTCGCTCCGCACGTGGATTTTAAACTCCACCTCACCGTCTTCCCACGGCTGGTCCATGTCCTCTCTGCTCACCCGCGGGCGTCCGTCAGTCTGTCTCTCACGGGGAAGTGGTGGCTACATCTCGGGAGCGTCGCAAGCTTCCACCCGTCTGAGCATGGCCAGGACCAGCCTTCCAGGCCCTCCCCGGGGACTTCACCTGCCTTCAGGACACGCCTCTCCTCGCTTCCCTTGACAGCTGGGCACTGGAGCTCAGCGGAGCCGTGTGCGGTCCCTTCCCCGCTGTTCTGGAACGCTGTCCAGGCCTTTCATTCCCTCGCGAAGCCCCTCGCCCCTCGCCCCAGGCTTCTCACACTTTCCGTTCCGATTTGTGTCCGCTGTGCTGGAATCTCATTCACGTGAGTGCCAACCCAGGCGCACTCAGCAGCGAGGCCCACTGGGCACCTGTCTGACCGCGCGGGAGAGGAGGGGCCTGTCCCGCACTCACCCGCGTGGCTGCGCCTTGAACGCCCACCCAGCGGGGGCCCCGGGTCCAGGCGCGAGGGTGCCGCAGGAGCTGGCCCTCCTGGCGGGCGGAGCCCAGCGCAGCGCTCGCCGCGCTGCCATGGCGACGGTAGCCCCCATCCTTTCCACGAAGAGGGCCCCCAGGGCTGCCGGTTAGAGAGATGGGTGTTTTTAGTCAACAGTGCCTCTCAGCCCTGCATCGGAAGAAATCCTATTTTCGGCAGCACGTATGTCTGAAGCATCAATTATTTTCACTTCCAAAATCAGTTGTGTTGCCACCACATTAAATCTGCTGTGAAATAACAGTAACTGCCAACACATGGGCATTTGCTTAATTATCATCTTTTTATAAACGCACTATGCTTTAATTGATACATTTTTTTCTGTTACTTAAGCCATTAATAATGTGTTTTTCTGGACTTGTCATAGGTCAGTTCTGCAAATAGTATCCTTTTGGAGTGATACTAAGTGGCATTTAAAAAGTGTTAATACCAATAGCTGAGTTGTTCTGAGAGAGACAAAGCTGATTAAAAAAGAGAATGAACAGTTTCACAGAGTCACATGGATTTAAAGTCGAATTGGTGTAAGTAAGGAACTATAGGAAATTAAAACTGAGCTCTTAAGTTTTTGCTTTAAGAAAATTGTTCTTTTGACGACTTTGGGTCAGCTGGGGTGACAGATTTTTATCCCCTTACCATTAAAAGAGTGTTCTCTTTCCAGTGAAGAAACAAAGAGAAATGTGCTCCCAGGGGGACAAGCCTGTGTGAACTGAAGGTGTCTGTCCTCTGTTCCTGCCCTGAAGTGCTAACCCCCGGTGGCAGTCTGGAGGTGGGACTTTGGGAGGAATTAGGGTGAGTGTGAGGTTGAGGCCCCACCACTGGGTCAGTCAGTGCCAGTAAGAGACCCTGGAAAGCAGGCATTGCCTCTGAAGGAGGAGAAGGCGGTGTGAGCAGCAAAGAGCCGGTGCCTCGAGGGGAGACGCCCTGGCTCTTGGACATCCAGCCTCAGAGCTGTGGGAAATGAAGCCTGGTTTTCCAAGCCACCCAAGTCCTGGCATTCTGTTACGGCAGCCCAAGCTGGCTGAGACAGACACGTTGGGAAGTTTGTCATTAAAATATGCCTCTTTCTCAGAGTTCTCCCATCTAGCCTTGGTTTCTGCATATCCATATAAATTTCAGAACTTTAAACACAATTTTATAACACAGGCAAGCCCAAATCCTGATGGCACATTGATCATTCATTGACTCTGCAGATTTGTTTGGGAATAATCACTATCATTACAACATTGAATCCACTTCTATTTTTTTAATTCAATAAATAATTTTTTTTTTGTTTTCTGATTAGTGGCCATGCACATATTTTGTAAATTTGTTTGAGATATTTAATGTCTTGTGGTGTCTTGTGATGCTGTTCTAAATTCTGTTTGCTTCTGTCTTATACCAATAAAATTTATTTAAAAATGTTGACCTCATCACCAGCAACCTTACTAAATCCAAGTAGTTTAGATTTTTCAGATTTTCACAGAGAGCATATCTTGGTAGATGAGACAACGTATTTTTCTGATCCAGTCATTATATCTTACTTCCTTGTATTGCCTCTTTAAGTTGTCTGGTTCCCAGGGACAGTGTGGTTACAGGGTGGTGGCCAGCCTGGTCTCATCAGCCTCACAGGAGGACTTCCAGTGCCTCCTGACCAGCACGATGTCCGCGAGAGACTTTGCTTACAGACGTTCTTTACCAGATCATGTGTTTTCTTCTATTTGCTTTTGGCTTAAAGTTTTTTCCCTTTCTTAGAATGAATGCCAACTTTTTATTAAATATTTCCTTCATCTTGGGGAAGATCATGTATACTTTCTCCACAGACCAAGTATCTAGAGGGACCCTCCTCCAAAGCAGGGCTTGAACTCCCAATTTTGTGCCAAATGGTGAAAAACTATTACTAAATTATTGTCAAAATATTTGTCAGAGCAGAATTTTGAGAGACTGACACCAGTGAGCCTGTCAGAGTTTCCTCGGTGTCCTGCCCCCAGCCTCTGCCCTCCAGGGGCAGGGACCCCAGGGACCACCAGCCTGGCTCCTTCCTGGCCCACTTTCTGCCCTACAGGGCCTCAGGGTCTCAGAGGTTCTCTGATCTTTTTAATCATGTGGATATATATATACTTTTGGTATAGTTTCCTTTTCTTCCCTCCTTCCGCCCTTTTTCCTTGCTTTCTTTCTCTCCTTGAGCCAAAATTTTAGAATCTTCTCACTGAATATCTTCTCATTGCCTTTGGAAGAAACACAAACGTCATGACGGCCTTACATATTACGCCTTTTTCTCTTCCTTCCAGGCTCATTTCATGTACGTTTTCATTCTTTGCTACACTTGCATTTTACTTGTGAATTTAGAAAGGACTGTAGAATTTCAAAGGACCTCATCATGGACCTAGAGAAGGCAAGAATTTCTTTGATAAGGTGTCCTTTGAATAAATATAATTTTACTCATAAATTTATTCCACATGAACCAGCACCCATGACATTGTTATATTTAGCTCAGTATTTTAAAAAAAGAAAAAAAAAGAGTGAATTGTATTAGACTCAAATTTCAGTAAGTTCCAATTCTGCCATGCATTAATTTCTCATCCATAAAATTTACGTAGTAGTGACTAAATCATAGTGTGTTTTGAGTTATAAACATGAAAAAATTTTTGAATGTGATTAATATAAATATCTTAAAATGGGGGCATTTTAGAATTCTGTCTGAGCCTCAGTCAGCGTGAAGGACAAAAGACTTCTCACTGATGCCTGGATCGCTGCAGAGGTTTGTGTCCACCGCGTCTGTACTGAGGAATCCACTCGTGTGCTGTGCAAGGCAGGGGTGAAGCCGGAGGCCGCAGTGAACTTCAGAACTTGTGGTGTCAGCCTGCTGGCGTGAAGCTGGGGCTGCTGGCACGAAGCTGGGGGCTCGCTCACTGCTTCCCCAAAACTCAGGGCTGCTGCTGTTCCCACCTGCACTGGAGGATTGGGAAAGCAAATCAACACAGCAAGAAGGTCAGAGAGCAAAGATGTTGTCTTCATTTGGGTAAATGCAGACTTTGCCATGAATTCTTTTTTTCTTTGTTTTTACTTCTGGGGAAAGTTGTACAATTAAAGAAACAAACTCCTTGGCCAAATGTTTGAAAAACGCAATGGCTCGCCTTAGATATTTTTATGTTCAGAATTAACAGGCCGTTTGGGGTGAGCAGAAGCCTCCTGGGCTGAGAACCGGCTTCTGGGGCCCTGGCCCCCATCGACGTAAGCGCCACCGCTGAAGAGCAGACGGTCTGCAGCTTAACTGGTTCCTGTGACCTGCATTTCAGTTTCTGGATATTTGCAGCTTAACTCAGTCGAAACTCAGGCCATGAGACTCCGCAGCTCAGGGCCCTTTTGTCTTTTATTTGTTCAGGCTGTGGCCTGAGCACTGGGGTGAACAGGTCCAGGACAGGATAGAAGCCCTCCCTGCTGCAGGGCTGGGACCTTGGCCTGAGGAACGACCCAGGAAGACCACCTGCAGGGGGTTGGGCCCCAGTGCAAGGCCCTGGCGGGCAGGGCAGGGCCTTTCCTGCCTCCTGACCTTGTCCGCGTCCGTTCAGTGACCGCGGCTGCCGATCGCTGACGCACACCCACTGCCAGCTTGGGACGGACCGGGGTGCGGGCACCGACACCCAGCCCCAGAGCGGCAAGGGTGTCCTGGCCCCCGCGAGTCCTCTAGGGCCAAGACTGTCTGCCTGGTCCCTGCGCCCACTACTGTCGGCTGGTGGGGGGTGATGTGTAAGCCTGCAGACTCATTTGTAGAAACGGGCTTGGATTCTAAGCCCTGATTCTAAACCGTGTCTTACGGCAGGTGGACAGGTGTCCAGGGTCTGATGCTGAGGCTGGACCCTGGCGTCTCTGAGCTCCACCGCCTCCCAGCTTGAGACCTGTAAACTCTTAGGGTTTAGTTTCTCTCTCAATAAAACGGAGATAATAATACTCCCCCTGCAGGGTTGTGAGAGTAAAATGTTCCCGTTTGAAAAGCCACTCATGGGGGTGGGGATATACATATATATATATATGGAGAAGGCAATGGCACCCCACTCCAGTACTCTTGCCTGGAAAATCCCATGGGCAGAGGAGCCTGGTAGCCTGCAGTCCATGGTGTCACGAAGAGTTGGACATGATTGAGCGACTTCACTTTCACTTTTCACTTTCATGCATTGGAAAAGGAAATGGCAACCCACTTCAGTGTTGTTGCTTGGAGAATCCCAGGGACGGCGGAGCCTGGTAGGCTGCCATCTGTGGGGTCGCACAGAGTCAGACACGACTGAAGCGACTTAGCAGCAGCATATATATATACAGATATATATATATCTCCACTTATAGCTGATTCACATTGTCGTATGGCAGAAACTAATACAACATTGTAAAGTAATAATCCTCTGATTTAAAAGAAAAGGAAAACCACTCAGTATAATCCTCAGTCCAAAGCAGGAGCCAAGCAAGGGGTGTCACAACTGCCTTCCCACTGCTGGCAGTGACCCTCCCCGGCATGAACCCCTCCTGGTGGCCGGCGGTGGCCGCCTTTGCTCTTTCTCCACCAGGAGCTCAGGTCGTGCCCGAAAGGGGCACTGTGGTCCTGGCACCGTGGTGTGGGGCTCTGGGCAACGTCTCACCTTCCTGTCTGAGAAACAGGAAGGTCAACACCCACCCAAAGGACCAACTTTGGACTAAATGCAATGACAATGATGTGGATCCCAACACACGGTAGTCATTTGATGATAGACACTAGAATTTTCCCTCTTTTCCTACACTTGTAGGAACGTTTTTATAATTCAAATACAGAAATAGCAGACACGCTCAGTGTTTTACCAGGGTCTTCAAGCTAGGGATGTGGACATGAAGCAGGACCCTGAGTCACAGGGGTCAGACCCTCTTAGCCTCCACCTGCCCCTGCCATCCAGGCTTGAAAGACCTTGGGGAATAACAGATGACTGCTGACCATCAACAAGGTAATCGGAACTGTAGGGCTTGTGACCTTTACAACTTCACGAATGACCCGTGAATGAACCCTGGTGCCACCTAAAACAACACCATGCCCTGCTTCCTTATCCACGCAGCCTGGAAGTTCTGAGAACAATGGTGAAGGGATTTCCCTGGAAGTCCTCAGAAAACAGAAAGCAAATACATCTCTGATCAAAAATATGATTTACCAGTTTGAGTTAAAATTTGAGTTCAGACAAAACTAATCAGCTTTAAGCATGGAGCAAACAGCAAGTCATGGGGCACTGGGCGGGTCTGTGTGCGAGCCTTGCATAGTCAGACCGGCAAAGCTCCCTGGGCTCCTCATACACCTGGGGAGCCGGACCGAGGAGGGGCTCTGGTGGGGAGGTCTCTCCCAGCCCCCTCCCAGCACAGCAGTCGAGAGGGGCGGGGCCACGAGCCCGCATCCTCTTCCGGCAGCCCTGGTACACCCAGGATGCAGGCTGTCTTTTCCATCACCCCTGGCTCTTTCTGCCGAGGGCTGAGTTCTCCAGGAGCCCCGATGAGCAAGCAGCCCAAGTTCACAGGAGCAGGGACAAGGTGGGCGCCACGCCACCTCCTCCCCCAGGCCCACCTGCCCAGCCTCCCTACAGGGGCCACAGGTCACGCGTGATCCAGAAGGGCTAGAGGGCATTGCAGGTTTTGGTGAAATCGAGTCTCGAGATGACAACTGGAGAGAAGGATCTGATTAGTAGCAGAGCTGGTCTTCAGGCTGGGGTCTTCCATGTCAGACCCTGAGCCTCTGCTGCTCAAGCCTGGCTGCCCCTAGTCCATCAGGAGCTTTAGAAGCACACCAGTGATGGGGCCAAACCCAGAGAACCCAAGTCAGACTCCTCCCCACACTGCGTACTGCAAGGGAGTCGCCACGAAGGGTCTACAGAACTGAGCTCCTGAGCTTGGAAGGTGGTTTTAGGAGAAGAGACCTTCATGCACGAAGAGCCAGCATCCATGTCCCTGGGGCCAACTCCAGGCTCTGTAGCCAGGACCCGCCTCCCTGCCATGTCATCCGACTCAACCACCAGGATTCCATGAGTACAGAGTGTGTGGGCTGGGATTTCAATATATGAGTTTTGAGAAGGGAAAAGGCAGCCCCTGACAGCCGGGAGCTGGCCTGGCAAGGTCTAGGGTTCTCCTGTTAACACCAGGGAGGAATCGCGGGAGAAACAGGAGCCCACAGTGGTCACGTCTTCTGAACAGATGGAACCTGAACCTTGTTGTCCAGAGCACAAGCTGCAAACACTCCCTCCCGGCCGGTGTGAGGGCCAGCTACACGGCGTTCTTGGCTCAGCCTCCCTCCTACTGAGACTTGTTGGGAACCCCCAGTCATAAAACCGACCACGTCCCCGAGCCTCCAGCCCAGGAGAGCCCGCTTCCTCAGACTCCCCCCCAGACGACTGAAAGCCAGCAAAGGCCGATGGGCCCCCCTAACACCCCTGCTGTGTGTCTGTGCCACTGTCTGAACCCCGCTTGTTCGGGCTCAAGTGGTCCTGGGGGCGTTTGGCGCCAACAGTGCAGTGACACTGACGTGTCCTGTGTTTTGGTACAGAACAGCACAGGACAGACTGTGACGCAGACAAACGTGGCTCATGGATTAGAGGGAAAACGACACAGCTTACGGAAGCTGGTTACTGGTCAAGCGAGATGCTAGAGCGCTTTTTGCTTTGCTGCTGAGTGCAGGTAGACAGTCTCCTTGGGATCTCCAGTGTCTCCCAGGGTGGTCCTGCCTGACTGAGCAGGGACGGCGCCAGCTTGCAAGAGACAAAAAGCGAAAGCATGAAATGTTAACGCTGTTCAGAAATGCTGCCAGACGCATGTTCTGGGCCTTGACGCGGACAGTACCACGTGTGGACACATCACGGACCCAGGGTTCAGCCCCCAGGAGGACTGCTGTCCAGAGCTCCTGGTCCACTCACAGGGTCGTCCTGGGAGGAGGGTGGGTTGGCGCTGCCAGGCTGAGCTGAGCTGGGCCGCATCTGGTTCTAGGAGGGCATATGAGCATGGATGGCAGGCAGCAAGCGCAACCCGCTGTCGCTACAGATGGCAAGAGGGCCCCCAGCAACCCCCCGCTCTCCCTCACTGCGTGTGGAAGCTCCAGGGGCCCAGCCCACACTCATTCTCAGCAGTCACGCCGGCCCCTGGTGTGAGGGAGTCCCAGCATCTCACAGAATGACGTAGACTTTGGAACTGGAGTTCTGGAAGCCAGGCCGCTCTTCCAAAGTGGGCTGTCGGGCCCACTTCATCATGGAGGTTCTACCGTGTGATAGGCATGCTGCAGGCTGCGTTTGGAAGGGCACCTTGTACATTAAATTTCCTGGGTGGTCATCTGTTTTCCCAAGTTCAGCTTTATCCAACTTCAGTGTAAGAGTGTGAGGGAAAAAAGAGCATGTCAGTGATGAATTTGAAGGACAAAATTAAGCCTTGAAAATGTTAAATGCAGATTTTGCAAAAAACAAAATCTAGCTTATGAAGTGCCATGTTTTTATGATCATAAAGCTTTGGATGAAATGCAGCTGCATTTTAAAAACTTTTGCTGCCTACATTGTCACTCATGTAATGGACAGCAATTAAATTATATGTTGAACTCAATTGCTTCCAAAGGAAATAGTTTTCTAATTATTGAAGCCATCTTTTGATGATACTGGAAATTAAATCTTTTCAATTTCTTGTAAATGAGAGTTTTTTTTAAAAATAGAATTCTTGCTGAGTTTATGGAATCTTGCTCTTTTCCACTGATTTTTTTTAACGTTTCTTTCAAAATCTCCCAAGTTTTCAGTGTGAGATGTGGGGAAGAGCATGCACTATTGGGTGACCCAGATGGTGGGAAAAGGTTGTGGTCCAGGTGAGGGCGTGTGTACAGGGTAACCCGGGCATTCACGTCAGCTCTGGCTGCTGCACAGAAGCCCCGTGGCAGATGATCAACACAGCAGATACAGGTTCCTCACATTCTGAAGGCTGGACGTCCGAGATCAAAATGTCAGCAGATTTGATGTCTGATGAGAACCCGCTTCCTGGTTCACAGATGGTATCTCCTCACTGCATCCTCACCTGGAGGAAGGGCAGGAATCCTGTCATGAGGCTACATCCTCATGACCTCCTCGCCTTCCAAAGGCCCAAGACCTTTCAGTCCATAGTAGCAAGCAAATGGGATTCTTCTTACCTAAATGCGGAGGGAGAAGTAAAAGAGCTCAGGGATGATCAAAGAAACGTCTTAGGAGAATCATGGATGATCTAAGCACAAACTGAGACCAGTTTCCTGGAAGTTCTCACGCAAATGACACGTGGAATAGATGAGGGACGGCGACCCAACATGTCTGTGTATGTTAACTTGTGGCAGAGTCGGACATATGTTCATTCAGCATTTCTTGAATGTACAGCATTTTTATGCTGAGATGCTTGGATACAGAGATGAAGGGCATCTTCCCCGCTTTGAGACCAGTCAGTCCATGGCAGACAGAAGAACTAACAGCTAACCGTCGCAGAGTGAGAAGCGTGGAGCTCTGGCTTTGCGGGTAAAGACCACACGAGCAGGCAGGGCTCACACAGCCGTCGTCCGCGGGATCTGCTTTGAACGGCAGTGAGGAGAGGCCTGGGATTCCACAGAAAAGGGCAGGGGAAGGAGGCAGACCCGCACCCGGGCGTGCGGGACCTTCTCTGCTGAAGACACACAGTGGCCCTGTGCCCACGGGACCTGCGGCCACACCCCCCCCCCCCACCCCGCCCTCCCGCTGCTCGGAGTCTGCCGGCAGGAGCTGCGGGGCCGCCCGGGGAACCACGCAGCGTCTGCACCACCGCAGTGTCCTCACGCACCCTCTGCCCTGCCGCCCTGGCCACCGCGGCCTGCCTCCTCATCCTGTCCTTACAGAAGTCCAGTGGGTGCGGAAGGGCCCATCCCAGCGCCTCTGCACACAGGCTGTTGCTTCCCATGTCAGGGGCCCTGGGAGGCGCAGGCCCGGCCCGCTGCCAGCCTGACTTGGTGGCCACTCTCCTGCCCCGTGCGGGCCTGCATCCACTCCGTCCACTCCGTGGAGCTCCACGTCCATCCTGGGGACACCGAAGTCCAGGGTCCCCCTAGTACATACGTCTTTTGATGGTTTACTGTACGCTTTCTTTGCATTTTTTAAAGTTTAGAGGATTTTTCAAGTTCAGATGTATGATGAGTTATATTTCTTCTGGATTTTAGTCATTTTTAAATCTTTACTTTTTAGTAATCTGGAGAAGGCAATGGCACCCTACTCCAGTACTCTTGCCTGGAAAATCCTGTGGATGGAGGAGCCTGGTGGGCTGCAGTCCATGGGGTCGCTAAGAGTTGGACATGACTAAGTGACTTCACTCACTTTTTTTTAGTAATCTAATTTCTATTCCTCTTTGTGATGTGAGATGGTTGTCTAAGTGGATTTTACTATGACACCACTTATTAAAAAAAAAATCTCATTATCAATCTGGAATGTTTTCATGGATTTCTTAGTGAGGAACAGCAGGAGGCTGGCACGGCAGCTACTCCCTGTGGTTCCTGGGTCACCATCTATGGGAATAAAAGTGGAGGATAAATGGAACACAGGTTCCACATTACTGTCAAACACCCGAATGGTCTGCATGAGGTTTCCAGGCATGTAATCATGTCTTGATTAAATATAAATTTCTGAACTTGTGGCTAAAGTTGTTATCTTGAGGCTGAGAGTGTATAACATGGTAAAAATCTTATGGAAAATTGGCATAGTGCTTCCAGGTTTGCTTACCATCTATTAAAAACATGATAGACCTGCTGTACTATAACAGGGCTGTATTGCTACAAAACTAGGTTGTCAATAAAACCAGTACATATCTTGGCTTGAAACTGAAAACAAAAATCAGTGGGCTTCATATGTATATACATGCTGACCTTAATTAACAGACCTGTTTGTTATAAATACAAGTCTAACACAAATGGACTTGATTGAGGGCCCTGGAGGCAAGCTTGGGATCTGAGTGCTGTGTGTGTTTCAGACCCCAAGCTCCCCAAGGAAGTGTGACCGGCACCTACCACAGCTGAAAGCGCTAATTGACGTTGTCAGCAGGCTTCTCAAACCCCCTTCCCGGGGATCTAAGCATGATCAATGATCGTGTTGCTTTGGGAAAACAGTCTGCTCTCAGACCTTGAAATTATGTTCCCGGGGACGCCCGTTTCCGCAGCAGGCAGCATCTGTTTTTTATTGGGGTCTTGCCTCTTCCTAATTGTGCAGCTGGTTTGAGAGAGAAAAAGCCTGTCATGTAATCTGGGATCAAGGGTGAGCAGCAAATTCACTTTGGTCTCAAGGACAGGCAAGTTCTAAGAGGCAGATCACCACCTCCCCACTCCCCAAAGCCACTGAGCCACATGCACTCTGAAGCTGGTCATTTATTCATTAAACACCTTCAGGGAGTGGGGAGGCCCTTCGGGCAAGGCTAGTTGCAAGCTGGGGCATCTACACCCTGTTTCTAGGGGTGCAGTTAGGACAGATGTACTGGTGTTTACACACCTTTTTCTCTGAGCTCTGTCACATACATGTCAGATGTGTGCTTTCTGAACAGAGACATCAGCCTCCAACCCCCATCTTTTCAGGGTCTCACCCACCCCTTCAGGTGTGAGGTCCTTCCATTACTAATGAAATTGCCTGGGAATAAAAAGTAAGCTCACACTGCGACAGGCCTTAGGAAGGAGAATTTTTTCATGTTTCCTTCATCTGTCATTTTTAGTTTATTTGACATATACTTTATACTCATTAGGCACAACTTACGGGATAGGTTAGTACTTCGAACATTTTAAAACCAAGATTTTTTTTAAAATCGCATGTAAAATGCTTTATTGCACTTTTTCCTGTTTGTGGTGGTATTTTTAAGAGCACAAAGCTGTGTGCACAAGACAGTGATGGCAGAGAAGGGGCTTAACGTCCGGCCTCCAGATCTCCCGCCTGCGAAGGGAGGACGCGGGCGGGTGGCAAGCCGCAGCAGCACCCCTGAGACCCGCACACAGGTCCACGCAGCTCTGCGGCCGCTGCGTCCTCACCAGTGGTGGTGCTGGTGGCTGTTGTCGCCATTTTTAGTGAACTCCCGACGGCTGTGTCAGCACCCTGCAATGCCACCAAGCCTCTTCCTCTGCAACGACACTGTGTCCCCCTTGTGGACACCCACCCACTTCCCAAGCCCCGTGGCCTCTGGGCCGTGCCTGGTTTTAGCTCTAGAGGCTGTCTGAGCACCTGTGTCAACCCATGGCCTCACAAGCTGCTCGGTTCTCCCTGGGGACCATGGAGAGGTTAACGGAATGCTAATATTTATGTCCTAAATAACAACTTTGCTACAAAGAAGCAACCTTCTCAGCTGCCTGACACACAAATGAGTTCCTACATGGAACCTTCCTCTGAGGCGCCGGAAGTAAGGGGCTCCCGGGCCCCTGATGTGTTTTGTACACATGGGAAGAAGAGGCTGTTTTACCCACACCTCTGTTTCTATAAATATTCCCCCTTTTTTTCTTTTTGGGGAGAGGGAAGCAGATGATGGTGTGATTCACGACCAGCTGCAAACTCTCTGAGCGTCTTGTTTTAAAAGGCACAGCCGCAATCCAAGGGTTTGGCTTTACATGGTCTCTTCAGAGGCATGAGACTTTGCACGAAACTGTTTTTTCCCCGATAAACATCTGCATCTGTGGACAGGCTGTGAAAAGACAGCCACCTCTCCCACCGCTCGGTGGCGAAGCCCTATCTTGAATCCGAGGCTCTGATACGAATCCCGCATGAGTGTTTTCTAGCTCTGTGATTTTGAGCAAGTTGGTAACCTTGTGAATTTCAGTCCCTACATTTGTTAAACAGGATTACAATGTGTACCTCTCAGAGTCTTTTCAGTGAGGATTAAGAATGCCTGTTAAGCATTTAAAATAAAGTAGGGGTGCTCACTGACCAGTACCTTCCCTCTGCTTTGCTTGTAAATGGAATCTCTTGACAGAGAATTCAGACAAAAGTAGATTGTTTGTTTAATGAAACTCTTCCTATGTTGAAAACTGTAAAGCTACAGCAGAAAAGAGGCAGATCCGGGGTGTGTCCCCAAGGCTGGGCTCTGGCATTCAGAACAGCCTCGCTGACCCTTGGTGAAGCCCCTCCACACTCCCCAGGGCTGCCGGCCAATTGCTCACACTGTGGGACTGAGGAACCATCCGGTCTGGGGAGGTGGGACTGATGCCACCTCCCTCCTGTGTATTCATGGGGAAACTAGAGCAGAAGCTGGTCTGAAGGAGGAGAAAATGGAGGCCGATGTGCAAGGCGTAATTCTTTTTTAAAATTAGTTATTTTAATGGGAGGCTAATTTACAATGTTTGTAGTGGTTAATGAAGCTGGAGCCTATTAAACTGCCAATGCTTATGAATAGGTTTAGTCCTTTTTGTAGAAATCACACCGTGAGATGTGAGGTTTAGGGCACTTCAGTGACTCCTGGTGGACTGGGAACCAGAACGCATTCTGACTTCTAGCCTTATACTTCCATTTGGATGTTAAATTCCTGTTGAATTAACTGCTTATATTAAAACAGGTTAAGAGTTCGCGTCCTCTCCAGGGTTCCTGGGAGCTTGGAACGTCTCCTTAGAGACTGACGCAAACCCCGAGCCTGGACTCGCAAGTCTTGCTTTTGAACCTGAAAATGCTGCTCAGCTTGAAAGTAAAAGTCCTCAAGTGCAGCTTCACACACAGCTCTGAGGCCCTGTGTACCTAGGCACCTGTGAAGTCACGTTCCAGATGTGTCCCTTCCACGAACGGCAACATGCTGGGGAATTAGCCTCTTGAAGCAGAATTAGCGTAAAACAAATTCAATTCAGTGTGAAACAAAACTCACAAAACCAGAGAAAATTGAGAATGTTTGCCCAGGGGCTTGCCTGCACAGGGAACATGGCTGAATGTGATCTAAGCGCTTTTGGTGTCTCCGGTCCTTGCAGAAGTGGGGCTCGGGAAGGAGAGGCTCCTCAACAAACAGACGAGCTGCCCTCTCTCGTTGCTTTCATCTGATTGGAAGCTGCGAAGGTTTGTTTGCCTATTCATACTCCATTTAATAAATTGCAAAATACTTATTGAGTAAGATATTCCTTCATAGCTCAGTTGGTGAAGAATCTGCCTACAATGCAGGAGACCCTGGTTCGGTTCCTGGGTTGGGAAGATCCGCTAGAGAAGGGATAGGCTACCCACTCCAGTATTCTTGGTCTTCCCTTGTGGCTCAGCTGGTAAAGAATCCTCCTGCAATGTGGGAGACCTGGGTTCCACCCCTGGGTTGGGAAGATCCCTTGGAGAAGGGACAGGCTACCCACTCCAGTATTCTGGCCTGGAGAATTACATGGACTGTATAGTCCATGGGTCACAAAGAGTCGGACATGACTGAGTGACTTTCACCTTCACTGGTGAGTGCTTGCTCTGGGCCATAATTCCTGGGTCTCTGTGGAGTCAGAGTGAAGGATGCAGACCTTTCACATCAGAAATGTGGTGTCATGTGTTCACATGGAGGGTGTCGACTTACTCTGGAAGGGGCTAGGACTGCCCCTTTGTATGCTTCCTGATGATGGGCAGGCTAGCACTGCCTGTTTTCTCTTGAAGTGCTTGGTTTATTCAAATTATGTCCTCGAATGGCTTCCTTCCTTCCTGTCTGTGTGGAGTAATGACTTCCTTCCTTCCTGTCTGTGTGGATTAAGCTGGACGCCCAGGAGGTATTGTTCACAGGCTTATTTACAGCTGTTAGCATCTTCCCAGCTAAAAGCAAACTGCCTTTTGAGGATCAGTCCCCACTTGTCCTGAAGCTAAGGGTTCCTGTGTGTAGTTAACCCCTCGACAGCCCCTACCTGGCAGAGACTAGGGTATCCTTGGACGCTTGTCAAGTCAGGAGCTCAGCATGCTCTAGGCTTTCCTGGTCGTGATTAAGTTCTGTATTGACCTCAGTGGGAGTTGTGTATATTTTCTTGCAATATTTATATATTGGCCTTCACACTACCGCTGGAACTACAAAATGGCATCTCATTGTCTCTAAGACCAAGAGAGACCTGCACACTCTCCCATCTCGTCCGAGGCTCTCAGATGACCCTGCAGAGCTGGGAAAGGCTCTGGTCTCCACCTCCTCCACTGACCTGAGAAGCTCCTCACAAAAGAGGAGAATGAACATTCCCAAATTTCTGATTGCAAGAGCGTAACATTCTAGGAAATAAAGGACATGACATATTAGAATAGTCCAATCGCTGAGACACTTCCAAACTTCAGTGGCCCAACAAGTGAGGATGTATTTTTCAGGCATCTGGGACCTTCCCCCCAGGGTTCAGGGTCTCTGTGGGCAGCAGGAACTGGGGGCAGGGGTAGAGTAGGTGGGCTTACAGATTGGGGCTCCAGACCTTGAGCTGTGAGTGTCCCTCCCCCTCCATCCTCTGACCAGAGCTGGGCCAGGGGGCTACCCTGCACAGCGAGCTGGGTCTGGGGTACCCTGGCGCCCAGGAGGCAGGCCGATGGCTTACGGGTGGCTGCTGTCCTCTGCACAGGACAGCACTCATTTCCCCCTCTTGAGCCCACAGGCCCCACCATCCAGGGGAGATGAGGTGGGAACTGTGCACAGGGTCTGCGGCAACGGCAGCTGGTCTCTATGGCGAAAAAGCCCGGCCTTGCATTCCCTGTGATGAGGGTGGCCTTGGCTAAAGTCTGTCTAGCAAGCAAGTTCAATCCCCATCCACCACCTGTAACGCCACTTCCAGCCTTTTCCCTTTCCTTTAAGAATCACTTCTCTCCTTCCCCACCTTCCAGGGCCAGGAAGGGTTTCCTCCTGTTGAGTTGAGTTGTCCGCAGAGCATTTGGCTTTGCTTGGGTTTCTACCTGCTGCCCCTCAATTCTAGCTTGTTGCTAAGAAGCTGAACTCAGGTGTGGAGTATACACTTTTGTTTGAAAACTAGACCTTAATATCTGGCAACAAGCTGATGCTGCTAAGTCGCCTCAGTCATGTCCAACTCTGTGTGACCCCATGGACGGCAGCCCACCAGGCTCCTCTGTCCCTGGGATTCTCCAAGCAAGAACACTGGAGTGGGTTGCCGTTTCTCCTTAGAACATCTCTCGGAGGCAGCTTTTAGCAGATGAGGAAGGATAATTGAAATCCCTGGATAGGTTGACCAGGCTGGAGTTGACCTGAAGTCAGACTGAGCATCCTGGTGATGTTTGCAAGTCTCCTTCGAGGCATCCTGATAACAGTCGTCTGCATTCTGCTTGACTGTATCATGGACATTAAGTTGCAGGGGTCAGCTCTGTGAACTATAAATCTGTTACAAATCAAATATACTACAATACAAAACAGGGAAAAGAAAACAACTGTGAAGTAAAGGAACAGGATATCACAATATCAAACATCAAAAATGTTTCAAATCACATTCTGATGGAAGTTTTCTAAACAGCAGACCATAAACAGAGGTCCAAGCTGTGAGTGGAGACACAGAGGGAGCAGAGGAGGGGATGGGGTAAACAGGAAACTGGAAACAGGACCGACTCCAGACCCTGGGCTACAGGCACCAGAGAGGCAGTGCTTCCCCGGTTTCTATTTCTAGCATTTGAGGTGCAGTCACTCTAATAACCAAAGCGTGCTTGTGGGGAAGGGAACATTGTGTTTCATGATTGAGTCCATGTTTGAGTAGCATGGTCTGTGTTTACCTGCCAGCATACTGATGATCTATAGGAGTAATGGGTTCCAGGAAAAAGCAAATCCTCAGTGTTGGTGCCGCGAACTGAGTTCTGCTCGCTGCCTGCTTCTCCTCGTAGAGGGGAGGCAGGAGGACAAGTCTCCCTGCTTGGTGCACTTCCTTCCGCCGTGGGCTCTAAGTACAAACGCCTCCCTTCATTTATTATTCCTTCCAAAAATCACCTCGAGTCTCCCCTGTTAGAGATAGCAGAGGTGAAGGTGACCGAGCTCAGCAAAGAGTGACAGAAGGATACAAGGGGGCTTCCTGGGAGGCCCTACCCGCCCAGGGCTGACCCCTCCCAACACAGTCTAAAACGCTGGGGAAGCAAGAGAAGCCACACTCACTATGTGAGAGACAGCGTGTTAGGTGGGCCGTGTCATGTTTAACAGGAAGCCTCATTAAGTGAAAACCCACATGGCATGGGGTTGCTGGTGATCACGCAGGCTTTGACTCATGGACAGTAGCCTCAGTTTCATACTGAGTCTCCAGACCTGGGAGGACGGGACCAAAGAGGGGAGGGGGCGAGGTCCTCAGGGTGCAGGTCCCACCACGCAGCTCTCACCTGCGGAAGGGGTGCAGGGCCTGGGATGGCCCTGATAGGCAGAGTCAGGTCTTAGAGGTGACAGACTGTCTGCCTCCCACATACAGAGCCGAAATAATGCCTTGATAGCTATTTGGGGGGAAAAAAAGTCCCTTCATCTTCAAGATATTTATGTTTAAGTTGAGTTCTGTTCCTGGAACCTGAAATTATTCCTAAGTAATTTAAGAGGTGGAAGTGCTACCTGCTCAGTCACGGCAGTCATGTCCTACCTTTTGGAACGCTATGGACTACAGTCTGCCAGGCTTCTTGTCCATGGGATGCTCCAGGCAAGAATACTGGAGTGGGTTGCCGTGCCCTCCTCCAGGGGATCTTCCCAACCCAAGGATCAAATGCGCATCTCTTCAGTTTCCTGCACTGGCAGGCAGGTTCTTTACCACAAGTGCCACCTGGGAAGCCCAATTTAAGAGGAGGGCGTATTAAATTAAAAAAATAAATAAAAAAGTATAAAAAACAAAAAGTATAAAAATTTTCTTTTAATCTAAAAGTATACAACAATTTTTATAAGCACAGTAACACTTTAAGTTATCTAATAAGAAAAGTCAATAAATTTGACTAATTGAAAATTTCATAGCATGTTCATTTTTTCAAATAGAATAAAGCCGGTTTATGGGAGCAGACACTCTTGCTGGCACCGAGTCCAGCTCCTTCTCTGGCTCAGGAGCCTCTCGTGGCCCCGTCCCTGCACTATGTGGTTCCATGACCTGGCTACACCCGGGCAGGCCACCCCATGGGTTCTGAGCAGCCACGAGGCCTGTCCTCAGGTGTGCACAGTCAGGGTGGGGCCCCAGCCGCAGGCCTGGCCTGGCCGGGCCCTCAGAGCACAGCTCTCACGGCTGGGCCACCTGTCACAGGCACCTCCTTTCTGAAGCCTCCCCATGATGGGCAAAGAAGCACAACTAGCGTAAAGTGTCTCTTTAAATAGATTAAATCTGTAATCTGATTTTTATTATTTTGTAAATGGTAATATCCAATGTATGGATATTTTTGTATACTGGTGGTAGAAATAAAGCAAATGAAATCATAAACTAAACAAAAACACACCCCTCAGAATGGGAGAAAACATTTGCAAATGAAGCAACCCAGGAAGGACTATCTCCAAATTATACAAACAGCTCATGCAACTTAGTATCAAAACCCCCCAAATAACTCAATCAAAAATGGATGGAAGATCTACATTTCTCCAAAAAAGACATACAGATGGCCACCAAACATGTGAAAAGATGCTCAACATCACAAATTGTTCAGTTCAGTTCAGTCGCTCAGTCGTGTCTGACTCTTTGTGACCCCATGAATCACAGCATTCCAGGCCTCCCTGTCCATCACCAAGTCCCGGAGTTTACTCACACTCATGCCCATCAACTTGGTGATGCCATCCAGCCATCTCATCCTCTGTCATCCCCTTCTCCTCCTGCCCCCAATCCCTCCAAGCATCAGGGTCTTTTCCAAGGAGTCAACTCTTCGCATGAGGTGGCCAAAGTACTGGAGTTTCAGCTTCAGCATCAGTCCTTCCAATGAACACCCAGGACTGATCTCCTTTACGATGGACTGGTTGGATCTCCTTGCAGTCCAAGGGACTCTAAAGAGTCTTTTCCAACACCACAGTCCAAAAGCATCAATTTTTCAGCACTCAGCTTTCTTCACAGTCCAACTCTCACATCCATACATGACTACTGGAAAAACCATAGCCTTGACCAGACGGACCTTTGTTGGCAAAGTAATGTCTCTGCTTTTTAATATGCTATCTAGGTTGGTCATAACTTTCTTTCCAATGAGTAAGTGTCTTTTAATTTCATGGCTGCAGTCACCATCCACAGTGATTTTGGAGCCCAAAAAATGAAGTCTGACACTGTTTCCACTGTCTCCCCATCTATTTCCCATGAGGTGATGGGACCAGATGCCATGATCTTAGTTTTCTGAATGTTAAGCTTTAAGCCAACTTTTTCACTCTCCTCTTTCACTTTCATCAAGAGGCTTTTTAGTTCCCCTTCACTCTCTGCCATAAGGGTGGTGTCATCTGCATATCGGAGGTTATTGATATTTCTCCTGGCAATCTCGATTCCAGCTTGTGCTTCTTCCAGTCCAGCATTTTTCATGATGTACTCTGCATATAAGTTAAATAAGCAGGGTGACAATATACAGCCTTGACGTACTCCTTTTCCTATTTGGAACCAGTCTGTTGTTCCACGTCCAGTTCTAACTGTTGCTTCCTGACCTGCATATAGGTTTCTCAAGAGGCAGGTCAGGTGGTCTGGTATTCCCATCTCTTGAAGAATTTTCCACAGTTTATTGTGATCCACACAGTTGAAGGCTTTCACATAGTCAATAAAGCAGAAAAGAAAGCTTTTCTGGAACTCTCTTGCTTTTTCGATGATGCTTTTTCAATGATCCAGTGGATATTGGCAAACTTCAATGAAGTATCACCTCACGTTATTCAGAATGGCCATCCTCAAAAAAAATCTTCAACAATAATTGTTGGAGTGACTGTGGAGAAAAGGGAACCCTGCTACATTGTTCTTGGGAGTGCAAATTGGTGCAGCCATTACGGAGAATGGTATGGAGGTTCCTTAAAACACTAAAAATAAAACTACCATATGACTCAACTATCCCACTACTGGGCATATACTCAGAGAAAACCATAATTCAAAGACACATGTATCCCAGTGTTCACTGCACCTCTTTTTACAATAGCCAAGATGTGGAAGCACTCTAAACATTCATCAACAGAAGAATGGATAAAGAAGATGTTGTGTATAGAAATAATGGAATATTACTTAGCCATAAAAAAGAACAAAATAATGCCATCTCGGGCAACATGGATAGGCCTGGGACTGGCTGTCATGCTGACTGAAGTAAGTCAAACACAGAAAGACAAATAACATGATATTGCTTACATGTGGAATCCAAAACAAAGGGCTCAGTGGTCTTCCCTGGCAGTCCAACAGTTAAGACTGCTTCCACTGCAGGGGTCACAGGTTTGACCCCTGCTTGGGGAACTAAGTTCCTGTATGCCCTGTGGTGCAATAACAACAGATTTGTTTAATTAAAAAAAGGGGGGGGTACAAATGAATTTATTTACAAAACAGAAGGATAGTCACAGATGTAGAAAATAAATCTATGGTTATCAGGGGATAAGTTGGGGAAGGGATAAATTGGGAAGTTGGGAATGGCATATACACACACATATATATACACACACACACATATACATATAAGTAATAAACACCTACTGTATAGCATAGGGGACTCTGCTCTATGCTCTGTGGGGGCCTGTATAGGAACAAATCTAAAGAAGAGAGAGTGATATGTGCACATGCATAATGATTCACTTTGCTGTACCACCTGCAGCTAACACAGCATTGTAAATCAACTCTAATCAAAGTTAAAAGAGAATTGATGTGAACTTGCTAAAAAACAACTTGGAAACACCTTTCAAAGCTCTTGAAGTTTTTTAATGCCATTTAACTCAGTAATTGCACTTTTAGGTTATTTATCTTCAAGAAATAATCAGAAATGAAAACAAAGAATAAAACTATATGTGGAGACATGGACAGACATAGAGACTGTCTTACAGAGTAATAAGTCAGACGGACAAAAACAAATATATTAATATATATATATATATGTGGAATCTACTCAGCCAGTGTAAGATGGTGGAATAGAAGGATGTGTGCTCATCTTCTCCTGCAAGAACTCCAAAATTACAACTCGCTGCTGATAAACCATCTATAGGAGAATGTTGGGTCTCATCAAAAAAAGACACCCCATGTCCAAGGGCAAAGGAGAAGCCTGAGCAAGATGGTAGAAGGGGTGAAATCGCATTTAGAATCAAACCCCACAACTGCCAGAGAGGCTTGCAGGGCTCAAACAAAACCTTGGGTACACCAGGGCCCAGAGGCCCCACTGAGACTGAGCCAGACCTGTGTTTGAGTCTCCTGTGGAGGTACAGGTCAGCAGTGGCCTGCCACAGGGGCAGGGGCTCTGGCTGCAGCAGACTTGGGTGTGGCATAAGCCCTCTTGGAGGAGGTCACCATTAGCCCCACCATAGAGCTGCCGAGCAGACAACCCACAAACTGCAGAACAATTACACCAAAGAATTTCTCCCACTGTTAAGAAAGTTCTAGGACCCACAACAGATTTTCCAACCTGGGGACCTGGCAAAGGGACTGAGAACCCCCAGAGAATTTGACTTTGGCGGCCAGTGGGATTTGATTACAGAACTTACACAGGACTGGGGAAACAGACTCTAGGAGGGCACAAACAAAACCTTGTGCACACCAGGACCCAGGAGAAAGGAGCAGTGACCTCTCAAAAGACTGACCCAGACTTGCCTATGAGTATCCAGGAGTCTCCGGTGGAGGCGTGAGTCGGCGAGGGCCTGATGCAGGGTCGGGGGCAGTGAGTGCAGCAGTGTGCGCATGGGATGCACGTAAGGAGGTCACCATCACCTTCATCACCTCCAGCATAGTTTGAGTCTCAGGTCAAACAACAGAGAGGGAACACAGCCCCACCCATCAACAGAAAATTGGATTAAAGATTTACTGGGCATAGCCCGCCCATCAGAACAAGACCCAGTTTCCCCCACAGTCAGTCTCTCCCATCAGGAAGCTTCCATAAGCATCTTATCCTTATCCATCAGAATGAAAACCACAATCATAGAAAATTAATCAAACTGATCACGGGGACCACAGCATTGTCTAACTCAGTGAAACTATGAGCCATGCCACGTAGGGCCACCCAAGACAGATGGATCATGGTGGAGAGGTCTGACAAAGTGTGATCCACTGGAGAAGGGAATGACAAACCACTTCAGTATTCTTGCCTTGAGAACCCCATGAACAGTATGAAAAGGCAAAAGATAGGATACTGAAAGATGAACTCCCCAGGTTGGTAGGTGCCCAATATGCTACTAGAGATCAGTGGAGAAATAACTCCAGAAAGAATGAAGAGATGGAGCCAAAGCAAAAACAACACCCAGTTGTGGTTGTGACTGCTGATGAAAGCAAGGTTCAATGCTGTAAGGAGCAATATAGCATAGAAACCTGGCATGTTAGGTCCATGAATCAAGGTAAGTTGGAAGTGGTCAAATGGGAGATGGTAAGAGTGAACATTGACATTTTAGGAGTCAGTGAGCTAAAATGGACTTGAACGGGCGAATTTAATTCAGATGACCATTATATCTACTACTGTGGGCAAGAATCCCTTAGAAGAAATGGAGTAGCCCTCATAGTCAACAAAAGAGCCCAAAATGCAGTGCTTGGGTGTGATCTCAGAATGACAGAATGATCTCAGCTTGTTTCCAAGGCAAACCATTCAATATTACAGTAATCCAAGTATATGCCTCAAACAGTAATTCTGAAGAAGCTGAAGTTGAATGGTTCTATGAAGACCTACAAGACCTTTTAGAACTAACACCCCAAAAAGATGTCCTTTTCATTATAGGGGACAGGAATGTAAAAGTAGCAAGTCAAGAGATACCTGGAGTTACAGGCAAGTTTGGCCTGGGAGTACAAAATGAAGCAGGGCAAAGGCTAATAGAGTTTTGCCAAGAGAATGCACTGGTCATAGCAAACACCCTTTTCCAACAACACAAGAGAAGACTCTACATGTGGACATCACCAGGTGGTCAATACCAAAATCAGATTGATTATAATCTTTGCAGCCAAAGATAGAGAAGCTCTGTACAGTCAGCAAAAACAAGACTGGGAGCTGAGTGGGGTTCAGATCATGAACTCCTTATTGCCAAATTCAGACTTAAATTGAAGAAAGTAGGGAACACCAGTAGACCATTCAGATATGACCTCAATCAAATACAGTGGAAGTGAGAAATAGATTCAAGGGATTAGATCTGATAGACAGAGTGCCTGAAGAGCTATGGACAGAGGTTCATGGCATTGTACAGGAGGCAGTGATCAAGACCATCCCCAAGAAAAAGAAATGCAAAAAGGCAAAATGGTTGTCTGACGAGGGCTTACAAATAGCTGTGAAAAGAAGAGAAGCTAGAGGCAAAGGAGAAAAGGAAAGATATACCAATTTGACTGCAGAGTTTCAAAGAATAGCAAGGAGAGATAAGAAAGCCTTCCTCGGAGATCAATGCAAAGAAATAGAGGAAAACAATAGAATGGAAAAGACTAGAGATCTCTTCAAATAATTAGAGATGTCAAGGGAAAATTTCATGCAAAGATAGGCTCAATAAAGGACAGAAATGGTATGGACCTAACAGAAGCAGAAGATATTAAGAAGAGGTAGCAAGAATACACAGAAGAACTATACAAAAAAGATCTTCATGACCCAGATAACCACGATGGTATGATCACTCACCTAGAGCCAGACATCCTGGATTGTGAAGTCAAGGGGGCCTTAGAAAGCATCACTACAAACAAAGCTCATGGAGATGATGGAATTCCAGTTGAGCTATTTCAGATCCTAAAAGACGATGCTGTGAAAGTGCTACACTCAATATGCCAGCAAATTTGGAAAACTCAGCAGTGGCCACAGGATTGGAAAAGGTCAGTTTTCATTCCAACCCCAAAGAAGCACAATGCCAAATTATATTCAAACTACTGCACAATTGTACTCATCTCACAGGCTAGCCAAGTAATCCTCAAAATTCTCCAAGCCAGGCTTCAATAGTACGTGAACTGTAAACTTTGAGATTTTCAAGCTGGATTTAGAAAAGGTAAAGGAACCAGCAATCAAATTGCCAACAGCCATTGTAACATAGAAAAAGCAAGAGAATTCCAGAAAAACATCTGTTTCTGTTTTATTGTTTATGCCAAAACCTTTGACTGTGTAGATCACAAAAAAACTATGGAAAATCTTAAAGAACTAGGAATACCAGACCACCTGACCTGCCTCCTGAGAAATCTGTATGCAGGTCAAGAGGCAACAATTAAATCTGGGCCTAGAACAACAGACTGTTCCAGATTGGGAAAGGAGTACGTCAAGGCTGTATATTGTCACCCTGCTATTTAACTTATATGGAGTACATCATGAGAAATGCTGGACTGGATGAAGCACAAGCTAGAATCAAGATTGCCATATCAATAACCTCAGATATGCAGATGACAACACCCTTATGGCAGAAAGTGAAGGGGAACGAAAGAGCCTCTTGATGAAAGTGAAAGATGAGAGTGAAAAAGTTGGCTTAAAGCTCAACATTCAGAAAACTAAGATCATGGCATCTGGTCCCATCACTTCATGACAAACAGATGGGGAAACAATGGAAATAGAGACAGACTTTATTTTCTTGGACTCCAAAATCCCTGCAGAAGGTGACTGCAGCCATGAAATTAAAAGACACTTGCTTCTTGGAAGAAAAGCTATGACTAACCTAGATAGCATATTAAAAAGCAGAGACATTACTTTGCAAAGGTTCATCTAGTCCAAGTTATGGTTTTTCTAGTAGTCACGTAAGGATGTGAGAGTTGGACTATAAAGAAAGCTGAGTGCCAAAGAATTGAAGCTTTTGGACTGTGGTGTTGGAGAAGACTCTTGAGAGCCCCTTGGACTGCAAGGAGATCAAACCAGTCCATCCTAAAGGAAATCAGTCCTGAATATTCATTGGAAGGACTGATGCTGAAGCTGAAACTCGAATACTTTGGTCACCTGATGGGAAGAATTGACTCCTTAGAAAAGACCCTGATGCTGGGAAAGAAAGATTGAAGGCAGGAGGAGAAGGGGACGGCAGAGGATAAGATGGTTGGATGGCATCACTGACTTGATGGCCATGAGTTTGAGCAAGCTCTGGGAGTTGGTGATGGACAGGGAATCCTGCTGTGCTGCAGTCCATGGGGTTGCAAAGAGTAGGACATGACTGAGTGACCTAACTTAATGACTGTGGAATCTAGAAAAATGGTATAGATGATCTTACTTGCAAAGCAGAAATAGAGACACAGATGTATAGAACAAACTTATGTGTATCAAGTGGGGAGAGGGATGGGAATGGATTGGGATTTTAGGACTGACATATGTACACTACTCTGTGTAAAATAGATAACCAATGAGAACTTACTGTATAGCAAAGTGAATTCTACTCAATGCTCTGTGGTGACTGAAATGGGAAGGAAATCCAAAAAAGAGGGGATATGTGTATACCTATAGCTAATTCATTTTGTTATACAGTAGAAACTCACACAACAGTGTAAAGAAAGTATACTCCAGTAAAGTTTAATTAGAAAAGAGAAAAGTATAATAATAGAAGTAGCTGGATGGAAGATCTCTGACTTCAGCCTCCAGAACTGGGGAGAGTGGATTCTCTTATTTGAAGCTGTCCAGATGGTGGCGATTTCTTATGGCAGCTCTTGGAAACTAAACAATGGCTGACATTTTTCTTCTAAAAAATTGGGAAGGGAGCTGCTACAGATGAGACAAGGTGAGTTATGAATTTATAACTGGATCATAGGTTATAGAGAATGCAATATATAATATATCATTTTTTCAATGCAAGCAAATAAGTACTTTTTTTCTTCTTGCTTTTTCCCTTAATATGTGTACTAGAGATATTTCTCATTCATTTTTAAACTGCATACTATTTATTGTATAAAAAGAACATGTTATTTTTTCAACCAGACCCCTCTTGATGAACATCTAGGCTGTTTTTCCAGTATGTCTGTCTGTGTGCCTCTTTACTGGAATTGGTTTTACAAGCAGTTCTGGATCAGGCAGACTCCCTGGAGCAGACCTCTGTCTACATGTACATGACAACCATGTGAACAACTTCAATACCAGGAGACCCGCCACATCTCCCCTTGTGCTTCTGTATTTTGCATCATACATTACAAAACCATCCATCCATGTTTTCTCTTAGTGAAATGCCCTTATGGCAGAAAGTGAAGAAGAACTAAAGAGCCTCCTGATGAAAGTGAAAGAGGAGAGTGAAAAAGTTGGCTTAAAGCTCAACATTCAGAAAACTAAGATCATGGCATCTGGTCCCATCACTTCATGCAAATAGATGGGGAAACAGTGGAAACAGTGGCTGACTTCATTTTGTGGGGCTCTGAAATCACTACAGATGGTGATTGCAGCCATGAAATTAAAAGATGCTTACTTCTTGGAAGCAAAGTTATGACCAACCTAGACAGCATATTAAAAAGCAGAGACGTTACTTTGCCAACAAAGATCCATCTAGTCAAGGCTATGGTTTTTCCAGTGATCATGTATGGATGTGAGAGTTGGACTATAAGGAAAGCTGAGTGCCGAAGAATTGATGCTTTTGAACTGCGGTTTTGGAGAAGACTCTTGAGGGTCCCTTGGACTGCAAGGAGATCCAACCAGTCCATCCTGAAGGAGATCAGTCCTGGGTGTTCATTGGAAGGACTGATGCTGAAGCTGAAACTCCAATGCTTTGGCTACCTGATGTGAAGAGCTGACTCCTTTGAAAAGACCCTGATGCTGGGAAAGATTGAGGGCACGAGGAGAAGGGGACGACAGAGGGTGAGATGGTTGGATGGCATCACCGATACAATGAACATGGGTTTGGGTGGACTCCGGGAGCTGGTGATGGACAGGGAGGCCTGGCATGCTGCGGTTCATGGGGTCGCAAAGAGTCAGACATGACTGAGCGACTGAACTGAACTGGACAATTGGTTTAGCTTTACAGTAACTTGCATACCTAGAGTCATCCTCAGTTTGTGTGTACATGTGCAGATGTGTGTGTGTGTACATGTATGTACACCTGTGTGGACGTGCGTGTGGCTCCACAGCACCTACTCGCTCCTCCTTAATTGTGTCTTCGTTCCTCCTCAGCAGCAGAGGCTGGTTCTTGTCCATTTCCACTTCCTCTTCATCCTCTGCTGCTCTGGGGTCCCTCATGGCTGAGTACCTTCCTCAGCCCCCTTCTGTCATGCCCAGGCCTCCTGGCCTCTGGGCTGCCTGTGCTGGTGCTGAAAATGCTGTTTCCTGAGTTGTTCTTTTGTTTGAAAGCAGCAACAACTGCTTGTATAAGATACAGTCAGTTTCCACGATCCTGTTCAAGTTCAGTAAGGGTTTCATTGCTTGAGTAAAATTCCCAAGCCACAGCATTATGCCTCAAAGTTCACACTGTTTTATCATTTTAATTTTTTTCACTGTTTAAAATTTTAAACACAAAAACTCTGAGTGAGCTGCTGCAGGTTCTCACGTTCTGTGTTACTCTGTGTTCATAATCACAGCATCACTGTGTTCAGCATGAGTCTGCTGTTTAAAAGGCGGGTGCGCCACCCCTGAAGGGGCACACTGTTGGAGGGGGTGAGGCGTGTGTAACGTGTCTCAGATCCAGCGTTCGCCAGGAATACCAAGTTATGAAAGAATGCACAATAAAACATGATAATTTGAAGTTAACATAAACTGTTAAAACTCAATAGGAACCTTAGCAATTATTTAGAGCTTAGATTAGCACAAAGCGGCTTAGGAGAAGGGTATTTCATTCTCAGCATCATTTCATGTTCCACTGCTGCTTTTGTTGGTTTATTATCAAACTGTCCACACAGACAGCGCAGACAGCGTGCACCCTCACCGGCAGGATCACACAGTATCACTGGAGGGTGTGAGAGGAGCTGGATTTACAAGTCATTGATTGCTTCCTTATAATTATTCCCAGGAGTGGTAACAGTGGTCTGTTACCACTGTTACAGAGTGTACATTTTCTATAAGCTGACAGAACTGCTTTTCAGAGGTTCAGAACCTCTGTGTATAGCCACCAGCGTGGGTTAACATTCCTTCACCCACGAGTGTGAAAGTCGGTTTATTAATCTCCTGTGCCTTATCACTTTTTGAATTCTGGTTCAGACCATTCCACTTTATAGAAAAATTGATATCCTTTTCCCTGAACCTGAGAGATTTAGACCAGACTGTGCTTCTTCGCAAGAAGGCGTAGGAAGCTGTGTAGTAACACAGGCCACGCGACTCGTTTCTCAATGAGCGTGCATTTCCTAGGCCCTGCCTTAGCTGTCGGGGCTCAAACTCGTCTGCATCGCTTACTGCCTCTTCTCAGTCAGCGACTCATTTTAATAGGAAAGTGCAATTCTGTTAATGTGTCTCCTCTGGACATTAGTGTGATTTCTGCTCTGCAATTTCCTTCCCGTTGTTCTTTCAGACCACTTAATATTTCATATGGGTAATTAGCTAATTCTTGTTATTTAGTGCTAATTTTAAGCATCCCATCTATTTTTGTAAGACCATTTTTCAGTAAACATCATTTCTTCTAAATGTTCCCTATATCATCCGTTTACAGTTATAAGACTGCTCTACACCCAGGGTTACTTGACTCTTCTGCTCCTTGAGATGGACTAACTGGTTTTCTTCTCCAGTCAGATTCTGCCCCCTGACCCTCTGGCATATTTTACTGAGCACCTACTACGTGCCTGGCACAAGGCGGGAGGTGGGGTATACCCGAGAGTAAAGAGGAAGGAAGGAACTGACATTTATTAAGTGCTTGCCCTGTGCCAAGCACCATTCTCAAGACTTCTGTGAATTAATTTGCATGAAACCAGTTTTTGTAGACAAGGGAACAGATGCCTGAAAACAAGGAAGTCGGTGGGTTTGATGTCTTGCCTTGGACTCACATGAATAGACTTTCTCACCAGGCCTTGCATTTTCTTTTTGAATGACCAAAGCTCCTACCATCCATTCCAGGCCCTGGGAAAATGCCCTGGGTAACCAACAGGCAAAGACTGTCTTGCAGGTTCTTAGGCGATTTCAGTATCATCCCAGCTACCAGCTACAGCCTGCTTCTCTGGGAAAAGCTCAAAGACATCTGAAGAGTGTGGAATTCAATCACTCTTTGAATGTCAGCTCAGCTCTCTCATCACCCTACCTGACGCCAGCACACGGGGATGCTTTCTGGACTGCTCGGATATTCCTGGATTTGAAAAGTATCACGAGTGACTTGAGGTGTGTGTTAGTCACTCAGTCGTGTCTGACTCTTTGCGACCCCATGGACTGTAGCCTGACAGGCTCCTTTGTCCATGGAGTTTTCATGGCAAGGATACTGGAGTGGATTGCCATTTCCTTCTCCAGGGGATCTTCCTGACCCAGGGATTGATCCTGGGTCTCCTGCATTGCAGGTGGATGCCTTAACGTCTGAGCTAACAGAGAAGCCTGGTAACTCTAACTTGAGGAGGAAATGGCACCCACTCCAGTATTCTTGCCTGGAGAATCCCATGGACAGAGGAACCTGGCAGGCTACATCCATGGGGTCTCAAAGAGTTGGACACGATTCAGCGACTAAATACAGCACAGCGCGAATGACTCAGAATTAATTCTCGAAGAGCCTTGGTCACCAGCAGCCTGGACCAGTGGAGCCGTGTTCCCACAGGAGCGGGAAAGAGGGCAAAGGCAGAGTCAACCGTCTGAGAGGACACAGACCCCTCCACCGTGCACCCGACTTTGGCTTCCTGGGGGAGGCTCTCAATCTGAAGCCCGTTTCTGGCTTCCTGTCTCTGGCATGTCTGCACCCCCAGGCCAGTCCCCGCCCCAAACATGCTTGCTGGACGCAGACCTCATCTGTGGCGAGCGCTGCGCTGAGCCCTCAGAGTAACGTGCTGAGGTCCCTCCACACTCGGTCTCCGGGACCATCCAGGTGACTCTTCCAGGGTGTCCTGGCCAAGCTTTCTCACCCTCGGAAATCGCCCCCCAGGCTTCCTCCACCCACTGCTATCGCACAACGTTTGGCATCTTTGGAGGCGGGCCTCTGATCTGCCCCTCAGTCAGAGTAGGACCCTGAGACACCCATGGGGAGACACACGAGGTCACCTGGAGTGGCTCCTGGCAGGTGGCGGAGCCGGGGCCGTCCGTGAAGGTCACCGGGTCAGTGGAGCTGAGGTCTGGCCCCCAGCCAGGCTCTGTGTCCTCACGGCTCCCTGGAGGCTTCTCTGTAAAGCCCCCCACACCTGGTGCGTGCTCTTCTCTGCCATCTGGGGCACCTCCTACGACTTGTCCCCAAGTGTGCACTCCCATGTCTCCCCCAGGGTGAGTTCGGGAGGGGACCTCAGCTTTACAGATCAGTCTGTGTCCCGATGATGAGACCACAGGAAATTCAGTGGCAATTAAAGGGAGCATCTTGATTGGCCGCGCCTGGGGCCGGGCGGGGTGGCGGGGGGGAGCTGTGCTCACAACCACTGTTTGTATGATGGTCTCAGTGCCCACGTTAATGCAAGACCCTGGGAGACAAGATCCCGTCACAGTCCTTCTGTTCCTAACACATACGCAACAGCCAGCGGTTCATACTCAGTTAGTGACTTATTTTGAAAAAGCTCCATCTTTTACATTATAAAAGAGGAAGCCAACTTTCCTCAAAATGCTCATATAAACAGGAATGGATTGAGGCAACTAAAACTGAGGGCAATTAGGAAACTCTGCAGATTATTTTAAAACTTTCATGTACATTGTTTTGTCTTTAGTAGTAAAGGCCTTCAAAAACAGATCTCACATCATAATAAAGTTAATGGAGGTCGGCTTCTGTGATTCAAGGAAAAACCACCAGGATAAATCACTTCCAGTTGCTGAGAGGGTGAGCCTTTCCCATCAGCCTTTGACAGCTAAGGGCTAGTGGGTTCTTCTAGGAAAGATTCCGGAGTGGAGCTACGGTAATACAGTTACCTGCAAAACAGCTTTAAAAAACCCAAACAAGAGATGCTCTTTTTCTGCATCTGAGTGTGGATTCCGGGCCCCTCTGCAGCCAGTGACCCACGAGGGCAGCAGAAGCCTCTGCCAGCCCCAATGAGCCCTCCAGCCTCTCTCTGCTCAGAGAAGGGGGACCCCCTTCATTCTGCCTTTCAGAATTAAGCACATGATACATGTTTTTAAACAGATGTTGACAGATGGCATCTCTCTGGCATTCTGTGCTCCACCGTCCCTACAAAATGCGCTATATTCTTTCAGAACAGCAGGAGCCGAGGTCACCTTGAGCACCTAAGAGGTGGAAGGTGCTGTGGCCCATCTCTGCCAACTTCCTGGTGGGAATCACAGACCAGGGGGTCCTTCGTGGGGGAGTTCACTCTGCTCCCATCTCTGGTTCTCTGGCGGTGAGTTACTCACTTCCTGTGACCCCCACTCAGCAGCGGGGACGGAGGCCTGGCCGGCCGTTTCCTGCCCTCCACACACAGCCCCCCGCACCGGGTTTGCTCCCCGGCATCTTGTTTCCACCAGGGCCTCCAGCAACTCTTCCCGCTCCACGCGAGTCTGTCCAAACCTTTCCTCAGGTCCCAGGAGTCCCTTCCCTTCCCTGAGGTTCATCTCAGGAAGGAAGACTAGAGGCAACCATGTCCCCATGGTTGGGGTTGCATCTACGCTGCAGTTTCCTCTGTGGTTTCTGCCCTTGTCCTCCAAGAAGCTGCGAGTTTCCAGTCCTGAGCCCTGGACAGGCAGGGGGACCCTCAGGGTGTGCACCGAGTCTGGACTTTGGAGCCAGAGCCTCAGACTCAGAAAGTCCTGCAGAGATGGTTTTGTTTTCTGGAAGCACCGAGGTGCCTCAGTTAGGGAGCCACCTCCGCCCTCTGCGTCTTCATCAGATATCACGGGTCTGGCTGATGAGCCCTATTTCCAAAGAAAGAAGTTCGGTTTATTGGTGGACATAAATTTTTAAATTTAATTTTGCCTTGGACAAGGTCCAGAGGACCCAAACGGGGGAGCATTCTTTGGATGAAGATGCACACAGATGAACAGCATTTGTGGAGCCAGGCAGTGACTCCGTGCTGATGCCAGATGCGCGCCCGGGTTCAGGCAGCAGTACTTCCTCACTGAGGGCTGATGCGTGCCCAGCTCTGAGGGTGAGGAAGGGAGGAGGGGGAGGAGGTGTGTTTTCATCTGACAATTAAAAATGCTCTCGTCTGCATGACTCTTCCTGTAGCTGTACCGTAGGCTTATTGCACCAAATATGAATTCTTCACTGTATCGCAAAATCAGTAACAATCCACTTGCGTGTTAAACCAAGTCAATAAAAGGCTTATGCCATTTCCAAATGCGAGTTGCATGCAGACCATCTCCCTGGACACAGAGGAGAGTCAGTTACCCTGCTTCCTACTCTGGCTGCCAGGACTGGTCAACCATCGCACGAGCCGGACTTTACCTGCTGGCTGCTTCTCTGGGGCAGGGAGAAGCAATGAGTCCGTCACTGCAGCCGTCACCTCCCCGCTGACCGCAGCACGTGGCCACCACTGGGCTCACCCCGACTGATCTCATCATTCCGGCATCTTAAGGGTTAGAAATACTATGAGTACAGAAGCCCCATCACCAGCACATAATAAATACTACGCAAATCTAGTGTACGTACCTTCCGGTTGTTTTACAAGCGGAAAGTTCCAAGAATCTCCAGGACCTGATATGATGCCTTTGTGGACGGCTGAGCACAGAGCACTTGCCCAGGAAGTTAAAGAAGTTAAACTAGTGTGACAGGAAAAAAGTATAAAAATCGCACATTTCTCCCTCATTCTGACGCCACTATTATAGGATCATCCGGAGAGAAATGAGTGAAACACTGATTTGGGTTCAAGGGTAATGTGTTATAGTCTCATCCGCGATGACTTTTCATTCCCCATAGTTTTTTACATTTTAAGACCGACACTGAAAACATGACATTGGAATGTAAAAAGGAGCAGATTAACTTTTTATCAGCTGAAAATTCTATGGTCAGTTGCTGAAAACTATTAACAGATGAATCTGTCTTAGAGTAGATGGTGGTGAGTGAGCAAGTGCATTCACAGGGCAGAGCCACGAGCAAAGGCACGGCAGCTCCCGCAGGCTGACCCCTGACCTTCTGGCCAGAGCGTCCCCTCTGGGAGCTGAAGGGCAGCGGCCCCGGGGACGGTGAGTCTCCGTCTGGCGGTGGACGGGGGTTATGAAGTTTCTGTGAGGACTGGCAAAGTTGTGGCCAAGCTCACAGGAGCCCGGGGCTTTTCTGGAGACAAAACACATAGCGGTTCCTTACTCAGTGAAAAGCCCACAACTGTCCCAGCTGATCTGTGACGTGCGACCTGTCAGCCCAGCGCCTCCTGGGCGCAGAGCTGGTGCCTGGAGAGGCCGGACAAGCTGCTGGGTCACCCCGCTGGTCACTCACTTCCCAGGCTGGGGCGCCCCTCCTCGTCCCCTCTGCAGCCCTCCCCCACCGTGACATGGCCCCTCGCGCTGTTAGCGGGACGCTGCCCTCCGGAGTCCTGCGGTCACGTCGCGGGGCAGAGCCAGGGTCGGCTGGGAAAGCCTTGGGGATTTTGTTGATTTCAGGACGCCGCTGCTCCTAGGTCTCCGAGCCCATCTGCCGCCCCCTTCACTTAAATTGTTGAAGTCCCTCCCCTCCCGTGAGTACTGGGCGTATGGGAGGCACGTGACGAGGAGTGGTGGGTAGCTGAGCCCCCAGTCTCACCTTGCCTCTGACTTTGGAAGTCACCTGCCGTGACCAGTGTTTGCTGTCTTGAGTATCTCCCTGAGAGCAAGGTTCCCTGATAGCTCAGCTGGTAAAGAATCCACCTGCAATGCAGGAGACCCCAGTTCGATTCCTGGGTTGGGAAGATCCGCTGGAGAGGGGACAGGCTACCCACTCCAGTATTCTGGCCTTGAGAAATCCATGGACTATACAGCCCATGGGGTCGCAAAGAGTCGGACACGACTGAGTGGCTTTCACTTTCACTTTGAAAATCACCTGCTGTGACCAGTGTTGGCTATGCTGAGAATATCCCTGAGAACAGGATGCGTTTCTAGCAAGAATCTTTATTCCACCTCTTGGAAGCATCAAGGATGTTGAGGACGTGAAGCAAATGGGCCTTCACCCCTCCTCATGGGAGGTAGCAGGGTCTGGTAATGTCCTAAAAGTTAGCTTGCACCTGCTTTATGGCCAACCAACCCATTTCCAGATTTTGACTGGAGAGACATGAAGACACATGTCTACAGAAGACTTGGAAAGAAGAGTCACAGTGAATTCACCCTCATGACAGCCAGAAACTCGATCACACATGAATTCCACCACCAAGGGAATAAATAAATTCTGGGAGATGTATTCATACAATGGAACACTGTTCATGATTAAAGGCAGCAAACTATCCGTACGCCTAGCTTCAAGGGTGATTCTCACCAACCTGTTTCTGAACAAAAGAAGCCAGACCAAAAAGGTCTCATGGTTCATAATTCTGTTTACGTGGAATTTATCAGTATGGACACGTGTGATCTAAGGTGTAGGAAACCAAAGCAGTGTTGCCTCTAAGGTGGAGTTGCCTGGGATAAAAGACACAAGACCTTTTCAGGGTGAGAAATCTTATTTGGGGTGCTGTGGCCAGGTGTACACATGTGCCAAAACTCACCTTTAGACTTTGTCTTTAAAAATGTGGCACTTCACAGGACGTAACTTAGAGAAACAGAGCACGAATATCTATGTCCTCTCAACAGCCTTCATGCCTTTATTGCAAAGGAAACTGTCTTCTTACATGTACGTTCTGGATAAAGACAGTTCTGTTGCATTGTCAGAAACAAAGGCCGCCCATGACATGCCCTTGCTGAGGAAAAGAGAGGCACTTCTTGTCCAGGGGCCTAAGAAACTAAACCAGGGCCTGAAATTAGGTCTCCGCTCATATTCAGAAGAGGCGGCAGCAGGTACGTCAGTTTCCTGCTTCTTCTTTGCTTTGTCTGCTTGAGTCCAGTTTTATTCTTCTGCTCTTTGCATTGTTTTATGTTTATTGTCTGATGTTGGATGGATTTTAATGCTGAAACTGTTAATTATAAGTGAGATAGTTCACCTCACATCTTCATTTTGATCCAATTACAATCCATTCTTTCTTCTGCTTTATTGAGATATAATTGACAGATAAGATTGTAATATATTTATAGTGCACAAAGTAATGACTTGATATATTATTACATAAACATTGCAAGAGGATCCCATAGTTGAGTTAATTAACATGTCATCACCTCACATACTTATTTATTTATTTATTTTTTATCAGAATCAAGTCAATTCTTGACGACTGTAATTCACAGATAGGCTTTGATGATATTAATATGTTATCCAGGAATATCTGACTTCTGCTCCTTTTTGATTGTGAAAGTATACAAAGGAACAATGGCATAAAGAAAATGAACATTAAAGATTGAGTTTGAACCTATAGTGTCCCAGTCAGGAAACTGCAAGGTGTTTATGTATTATCTTAGCTCAAACCCAAGTCTTATCATAGACTACCTATGGGTTCTCAGGACAGAAAGAGAGTGTCCGAATCCGAAAGTTAGAGACAGAGAAGGAGACAGAGACAGGAGCAGAGAGAGATAAGGCCGCCCCGGCGCTCTGCCTGTGGGCTGCGCTCTTGGGCTCTTGGCCGGTTCTCGTTGCTCAGCATCCTGGACCCGACGGTGATGCTGGGGAAGTGTGTGGAGGGGCGGGGAGGGGGGCGGAGAGCATCTTTCCAGCAGAGAAGGCTGGGCTGAAAGGTGCCCTCGCTCCTCAGGACGTGACCTCACTGCCTGTAAGACCTGAAGCATGTCCTTTGCAGTTTCCGGAAAGCTCTCCGGAGATTCGGGCTGTGGTAAGACAAACCGCAGGAAGGAAGTGTGTTGGGAAACAGAACCTTGTTTCAGGGTGCAATTACCATCACAACTCTAGAAAACTGATGAGAATGGCGAAGACCTCGGGAATAGTAGATGGGTATTTGGGAGCTCGGAAGCAGGACGGTTAGGACCGCGTATCAGAGTTGTGTTGTGTCTACGGCATCTGTAATTGACTCAGGCCTTTGCCTCTGATGAATCCCCGACTCTCATCCTTCTAATTATCACCCACACAGTAGTTTCAATGTGTTAGTGCTCTGTCGGAGCGTGAAGGTGCATTTGCACTTGATGTATTATTGATATGCGGCAGAGGCTGTACACCTTAGCTGTGAGGGGGAAGTGGTATCAGGATAACATAGCTTTATATTAATAGGAAGACTCCTCCCTATGTGTATCCAACTTTTACAACAGAGTGGTAGCCCTAGCATGCCACTCTGGGATGCGGGATGTAGATGTTGAGCATATAACCATCCAATAAGCTCTGGGATGTGGGATACAGATATTGAGCATATAACCATCAAATAAGCCACATCTCCTGTATTTTCTGTGAGCTGTCACATGGCTCATTACCCAGGGGCTTCAACATTGATAAAAACTTTCATTGTCTCACCTCTTCTCCATTTTTTTTCTGATGGGTCTCAGTTGAAAGTCAAAGTTGGCCATTATTTTTAGAAGGAAATATATCTTCATGGGGAAATATCCCCTTTGGGGATAAATTTTACTCTTAAATGGTGATACAGCATAATTATAACGTGATTTTAGATTCATATATCGAGTCATTCTTATGACCGACATCTGTTTCAGTGCTGGTCTATGGAGTGATCACAGTGGGTCCGGGAGATTCAGAGATAAACGGTCCCACGCCCAGGTATCTCAGTTTGCAGTCGGGTGTCTCACCTCACGACCTACAGACCACATGGTGTGTTACGTACGTAACAAGAGGTTTGCTCTTCCAACGATGGTGATTCTTCTCTGGAAGGAGACCGTCTGACAAAGACCCAGGCTTACCCATGGTGGGTACAGGGTGTCAGACATTCTCCTTCTATTCATTCCAGGTCCTTGATGGTGAGTAAACATCTATTTCCAGTCCCTCCACAGATGCTTCTGACACATCTGTTTTGATCGGTGTACAGAACTGGAAGTCTAGCCTCAACATCACCTTGGACACTGACCTGGGAGATAATCCGCAGCATGTCCCTCAGCCTCGGGAGTCACTGTCTGTTCAGGAGCTGCATGCAGCTGTCTCCTCTTAATGTGACTCTCCCGAGGTGAGGACCACACTGGGTGGTCTACTCAGCTCTCTGTGGGGCTGGGCTTGTATTTGGCATTCAGGGAGTATCTGTTCAATGAATGAATGTGTATAATCAGTTGAAGGAGTTTCGGGGCTGTGCTAGTGTTCCATTGGGGAATAAAAAGTCAGCTAACTTGTGTTTGCTCCCAGGTGATTTCAAGGCTTCTGAAATGAACATTGGAGACTTGTCTGCATGATTAGTGGGAAGGACATTTCAGGCCTGTGTTCCTCCTCCTCTGCTCCACAAAGTCCACAGAGGAGCCAGGTGTGGTGGGGGGTGGGTGTTGAAGTGAGACAGCAGACACGAGTGGATGGGAGGATTCTGGGGTTGAAGGATCCTTGGTTTGCAGCCAAGCCCGTGAGCAGGGCAGGCGGCAGGCACTTGCTGGCTCCTTCCTGGACCGTCTTTGACTCACTCTTCTCTGGAACTCACACATGCTAGGCTTCTGTTCCAGGGCCACTCAGGGGAGCCCCCCAGAGCAGAGTTGGCCATCCTGAGGGTGCAGTCAGCTGGGGGAGGAATCGGGAAGTGAGCCCACTGTAACGGGGCAGCCCAGAGCCCCAGCTCTGCCATCATGCAGTCACAGACCCCACGACTGTGTGTCCAGCAAACCCCTGGGCCTCAGCTTCTCCCGTGGGAACAGAGGACAACCATGTTGGGCCCCCAAACTTCACACCGGAAGGCTTCGGACTTCTGCAGGGAAATGCTTGCCAGGTCTTTTATTAATTAAACTTTAATCAGTCTGAGTAAGTGAGAATTTGTGTCAACTTTCCTCACTAGAGCACCTTTTTCAGACCCTTGAAGGCTAGCTTCTCCAATGATTTTTTTAATGACTTTGTGGCTTTGTCTTTTTAAGTAATATTTACTGCTACAGTTATTGATTATAAATTGATATATTATGTTAAAATTTGTTGAAAATAAAATGATACTAAAGAAGGAAAACCTTTTTCCATGAACCCAAGGTAACTCCTCTTTATTATTTTGGCACATGTTTTTTAATCTCTTTTGACATATTTATATATGTACATGACTTTTGCACTTTTATAAAATTAATTTTATACAGTACATTAGTATTTGACATATCAAGGTGAATGATTTTATGTACTTAGATATGTAAACATAAAGTAATGCAAAAATGCAGCAAAAGTAATGTTCAAAGTGTTGGTTTCATTAGACAATTGGTCAAGAGTGCAGAACAGAAGTTGGCCAAGTGCTTTGCTGGCATCTCTAGGGAGAGCAGTGTCCCTGGGGGACACAACGCAGCGTTGCAGGTGAAAGAGCGTGAGATGGAAAATGACCCAGTGGCCACCTGAGTATCTGAACTTGGTGTGAAACAGTCTCCGCTTCTGTGTCTAACTTTTGACGGCAGTTTGTGTGGTTTTATGTACATTTTCTTGACCCTAACATTGGGTTGAAGCTGAAGCTTCAATAGTTGAGCCACCTTATGTGAACAGCCAACTCGTAGAAAAAGACCCTGATGCTAGGAAAGATTGAGAAGAGGAGAAGGAGGTGGTAGAGAATGAGATTGCTAAATCGCATCACCGACTCAGCGGACATGAATCTGAGCAGAGTGTGGGTGACAGTGAAGGACAGGGAAGCCTGGTGTGCTGCAGTCCGTGGAGCTGCAGAGAGCTGGGCGTGACCAAGTGGCTGAACAAGAGCAGCACTGGGCAGGACAGGCTGCCCCAGGGTAGGTATTTATTATTAATTTTTCATCCTATGGAACAAGGGTGCCAAACTGTTTTGATGACACTTTCTAGTGTTTTTTAAGAGTATGTTAATTTTGGAGTGATTTCCTATATCATTTTCATTATAAAACATCCATGAAGAAAAACATCTGTAAAAGATGAAGAATCACCTTAAACCATCACTCATGCTGTTTTCTTCCCTCACTCTTTTGGGAGATGGCTGGTACCGATCCAGCCCTGGTCACCTGTCCTGGGGCCACGAGAGCGTCCTCTCCAGCCCCATACCCTGGCCCCTAGCTCCTCCCCTCCAGGGCTGTGGTCACAAGGACTGTATACTTTAAATACATGAGCTCGGTCAGCTGTGTTTTCTTCCTTAATTTCCCATCTATGACGTGAGTGAATCAGGATGAAGGCATCGGTGTCACAGTGCCTCCTGTATACTATGGGCTCAGTGAATGTTTGATGGATTGGAAGTACAGTTATAACATGTTACAGAGGAAGACTGATTCCTAATAGAGTTCTTGACCCGAGGTGATCAGAGGCCTGGGAAAGTAAGACATAGTTTGGGAGGGTATCATGTAAAGTAGAGCTAAATATTTAAAATGCAGCCTGCAAATTTAAATGACAGAATGTACTCAATTCTGCAATCCTTTAAAATATACTGCAGTGAAGGTCATACATTTCAGATGCCAGGGGCTCAGCAGACTTGTTGGGAGTCCCAACCCTCAGGCATGTGGTTTGGCAAATATTTCAACCATCTCACAGGTGCCTCAGACCACTGAACACCTCAGTTTAAGGTCACCTTGGCAGAATGTCTCAGCTGATGCTGTGGGTTCACAGGAACATCCAAATCAGACTGCGTGTGATGTCTGAGGGCTGGAGGAGCCTGAAGGGGAGCTGGCTATGCTGTCAGAAGGGGTGGCTTCAGGCAGCCAATGTTGATCAGAGCCTGGGACCCTGGAAGAGCCACAAATAGAACCTGAGCTTAACCTGTTGTCTGGGAATTAGGGGATGAAGATACCAGCCCGACTAACCGCGAGGACACACATTAAGTAAACGTGCTTCAAGCTCATGTGCTCAGACCATCATCTGAATGTCATTCACTTATTCTTTCCTTCACTGAGTGTTGCTTATTCGTCAGCTCCTGTTCTAAGCAGTAGACACAAATGGACTCCACGTGACCACTGACCACTTCAGGAGACTCTTGTTCAAAGGTCAGTTGTGGTGCCATGCCAGTTCTTGACACAGATCTTAATTAGTCCTCACAGTAGGACCATGATCTATGTTCTATTGTCCTTCTTCATAAATAAGGAAATTAAAGAGGTTTTAAAGAAATTAAGAAAGTGTTAAGATCTTGTCCTAATTTATAGTTATAACTAAGAGTAATGTATACTTGATACCAAAATTTTCTATGTAATTCTATCTACCTAAGAGGTAAGTGAAAAGTGAAAGTCCCTCAGTTATGTCTGACTCTGCGACCCCATGGACTACGCAGTCCATGGAATTCTCCCGGCCAGAATACTGGAGTGGGTAGCCTTTCCCTTCTTCAGGGGATATTCCCAACCCAGGGATTGAACCCAGGTCTCCCGTATTGCAGGCAGATTCTTTACCAGCTGAGCCACAAGGGAAGCCCAATACTGGAGTGGGTAGCCTATCCCTCCTCCAGCAGATTTTCCCTCCCCAGGAATCGAACCTGGGTCTCCTGCATTGTAGGTGGATTTTTTTTTTTTTTTAACCAACTGAGCTATCAGGGAAGCCCCAGTAGAGGCGTTTTCAATTATGAAAAAACTATTCATTTATTCCTGAGAGACTTTGAAAAACCAGATTTCGTAAAATACAACAAACAGCCATAATTGCATGTGTATATTTTCAGAATCTTTTTAAATCAGTATATTCAAAAGTAAAAAGTTCAAAAGTAATACCATGCTCAATAAGGACTTAAATGAAGGAGAGTTATTTTAATATTATTTTAGTGAAGTCTGTGTTCTTTTCCTGTACAGAAATCTAACTGAGCCAAGAAACCCCAGGTCCTTCTGCAGTTTCCGGCCAGGGAAAGCGTCCACCGCGCCTGCTGTGAGGTGCCACTGGGGTGGTGCCCGCAGGCCCGGCCTGAGTGCTGCAGGAGGCACACGTCCCCTCCACGCTGCATGTCACCAGAATCCCAGTTTGTAATTAGAAGAGCTTTGTGTAGCCTCCAATTAAAACACAATGGAGACCCCAGCGATACTGAGTTCCAAATGTAAAAAGCACAGTATAATCAGTAGACACTACGCAAAGCACGTCTTTTTCAAGATTCCGCATCTTCAGTGGGTGTGCAGAGGGTTTCCTTGTGCAAGTCAGCTCCCGCGGCAGCTCACGCTGTGCACCGGCCGGCGTGTGGTGCTGGCGTCTCTGCGCTTTCGCTTCACTGTGCCCTGCTGCTCAGGCTGTGTGGGTAAGCCCTGAGGAAATCACCATTTAGAAAGACCTGCATCCCAGTGTTCATGGCAGTTCCGTTCACAGTAGCTAGGACATGGATGCAATCTAGATGTCCATTGACAGATGAACGGATAAAGAAGTTGTGGTATACATACACAATGGAATATTACTCAGCTACAAAAAGGAATGCATCTGGGTCAGCTCTAATGAGATGGATGAACCTAGAGCCTATTATACAGAGTGAAGTAAGTCAGAAAGAGAAAGACGAATGTCGTATAGTAACACATGTATATGGAACCTTGAAAGATGGTACTGATGATCTGATTTGAGGGCAGCAAAGGAGACGCAGACACAGAGAACAGACTTGGTCACAGCAGGGAAATGGGAGGGTGGGGTGATTTGAGAGAGTAGCTTTGGATCACACACTTTACCGTATGTAGAAGAGAGCACCAGTGGGAGTTTGATGTACAGCAGGGAACCCAAAGCCAGGCTTTGTGACAACCTCGAGGGGTAGTGTGGGGAGGGAGGGGGTGTATGCATAGCCATGGCCGACTCATGCTGATGTATGGCAGAAACCATCACAATGTTGTAATTATCCTCTAAGGAATCGGGTGGAGAGGGAGGTGGGAGGGGGGATCGGGATGGGGAATACGTGTAAATCTATGGCTGATTCATATCAATGTATGACAAAAAAAAAGAAAGAAAAAAAAGAAAAAAAAAAAAAGTAACTGGCTCTTCTCTCAGCTCCGTGACTCTGCTGTTTCAAGGTTTACTCATGTGGCTGTATTTTGTGCTAAGGGTAATCGATGGGCATGCGTGTGGACAGTGGGACGTAGCAGGCATTCCCTGTCCAGCACAAGTAGCTATAACCTTGGCACTTGGCCCTGGGCCAGCTGTGAGCGTGGGCTCTGTGATGCCTCTCGAAGGCCTCCCTACGGATGCTTCCCAGAAACCTGCTCTCCTGTGAGAAGCCCCCACCCCACAGGGCCGCACTTCGGAAGAGTGAGGCCCTTCCCCACCTGTGACTTCCGAGCTCACAGCCGGCAAGGCTGAGGCTCTCCTGCAATGGCTGCCGTCGGGGATGGTAAGAAGGACCTGAGGCTGGAAACAGGGAAGGAAAGGTGAACACCTGGGAGAGAGTGGGGCTTTCCATGAACGTCCTTTAATAATGTGTTTATAGATTGCTTCCAGAAAAATGAATTACAAGCTGAAAATTTTTTCCATGTACAACAATGTATTCTACTCTTAATGCTTCTTAATTTTTAATATTATTTTCTTGATATTTTATTTCTGGGATGTACTATCATCAATAATCACTTAAAATTATTAATTTGTTTACAATTTTTTAAGTTCAGAGAGCACAGATTAAAAATTTTAAGAACAGTTTAATTGATGTTTAATATATATGGTAAATACAAATTTAAGTTAGCCAGTGGATTTCTGAAATGGTCCATTGTCATGTTTCCAAGTAGTGCCTGAATCACTGTCTAGGAACATTCAAGTGACAAAACAGAAAACATCCTGGGTGACATTATAGAAAACTCTTATTAAGTCTTGCAGAAACTTACTCTGCTTCTCAAAATTGTTGATAACTGTACCCTGGAAAAGGGTGTATTTGTAAATGTTTCAATAACCTGAGAAATCTTGACTCAACCCCCCTTTACTGCTACAGGAGCACGGACGCCCTCTCCACCCTCCTGTCTGCCGCGCGGAGCAGGGATGTGCCTCCCGACGGCCGGGAGTCTGAGGGAGGAACGTGACTGGGAGCTGGGGAGGAGGGAGACACCAGCAAAGTTGGGGTAACAGTTGGAACCCGTCCTGGGAAACTCAGGTGCTTTGTGTGACTGACAAGCAGTCAAGGGCCAGGCCTGGAGTTTGTAAGTATTGACCTTAAACGATGATTCAAAAAGAGCTGTGTGTACAGACCTTTGACGTCCTTCATAAATATGTGTTAAAATCTTGGAGGAGACACATTGCATGTGAGTCCAGAAGCCACGTAGCCTGACAGGAGGTTACAGTCCTCCCCTCACTGTCCCGAGAACCACAGAAAGAAAATGCAGAGAAAACCACAGCCGGGAGGAATCGTGCGACATCTGCTAACACACCCAGTGATTCAGAGACGGCTGCCGGTGCAGGCTGCCCTAAGTCATCAGAAAAGCTGCCCAGAGCAGGAAGGAGCAGAGCCTGGCTCCAGAGGGTGGGCAGGGCCGCTCGTGCCATCTCCTGGGGGCAGAGAGGAGCCCAGGCTTGTGAAGCTGCAGGCATCTCAGGCGACGGCCCCAGAGAGCAGGGGCTCTTGCTTCGGGCCCCTTCCCATGACTCGAGGCTCTTGTGGGAAGCAGAGCACGCAGCGCAGCAAAAAGCAGGAGCTTCTCCAAAGTGGTGTAGAAAGGTAAACGGGTGGAAGTCAGAGAGCCGGCCAGTTAGCGACTGAACCACAGCAGCACACCCTGCACTTGATCCAGCACCCCCCCCCGCCGGCAGAAGCCCCGGGCGGCCGTCCCACAGCCACCCCTCATCCTTCCACACAGCTGAGCTGGGGAGTGGTGTCTCTGAGACAGGAAGCAGAAAGGACCAAAGTAGAAACAGAAGGATTGTAGCACAAAACACAAAAGGCAGACACAAATTTAAATCAGAAGGAAAAACCAACTGTGATTGCTTGGTGTGGTTCTTAAAACTGCTCATTAAAGAAAATTTCTGCAGACATGAGGAGTGTGGATAGTTTTTAGAAAAACTAAACAAATGAAAAGGGGGATAGCAAAGACACCAGTTGAACTAAGGCAAAAGTGATAGATAGGGAAGCAAAGGGACTCCAACACCTGAGGAATGTTCTGGAGCAGCATGGTAAAGAGTAGCAGAAACAGCAGCAGGCTGACTGCCCGCATCCTCCCGGTAGCCCAGCCAACAACCCTGCCCTCCTCCACCAGAGAGGAGGCAGCTTGCACCCTGCCCGCCATCCCTCCCTGTCCATCACCAACTCCCAGAGTTTGCTCAAACTCATGGCCATCGAATTGGTGATGCCATCCAACCATCTCATCCTCTGTCATCCTCTTCTCCCACCTTCCATCTTACCCAGCATCAGGGTCTTTTCCAATGAGTCAGTTCTTCACATCAGGTGGCCAAAGTACTGGAGTTTCAGCTTCAGCATCAGTCCTTCCAATGAACACCCAGGACTGATCTCCTTTAGGATGGACTGGTTGGATCTCCTTGCAGTCCAAGGGACTCTCAAGAGTCTTCTCCAACATCACAGTTCAAAAGTGTCAATTCTTCAGTGCTCAGCTTTCTTTATAGTCCAACTCTCACATCCATACATGACTACTGCAAGAACCATAGCTTCGACTAGATGGACCTTTGTTGGCAAAGTAATGTCTCTGCTTTTTAATAAGCTGTCTAGGTTGGTCATAGCTTTCCTTCCAAGGAGCAAGCGTCTTTTAATTTCATGGCTGCAATCACCATCTGCAGTGATTTTGGAGCCCAAGAAAATCAAGTCTGTCTCTGTTTCCACTATTTCCCCGCCTATTTGCTATGACGTGATGGGACCGGATGCCATGAGCTTCATTTTTTGAATGTTCAGTTTTAAGCCAACTTTTTCACTCTTCTCTTCACTTTCATCAAGAGGCTCTTCAGTTCTTCTTCACTTTCTGCCATAAGGGTGGTGTCATCTGCATATCTGAGATTGCTTATATTTCTCCCAGCAATATTGATTCCAGCTTCTGCTTCATCCGGCCTGGCATTTTGCATGATGTACTCTGCATATAAGTTAAATAAGCAGGGTGACAATATACAGCCTTGATGTACTCCTTTCCCAACCTGGAACCAGTCTGTCGTTCCACGTCTGGTTCTAACTGTTGTTTCTTGACCTGCATACAGATTTCTCAGGAGGCAGGTAAGGTGGCCTGGTATCCCCAGCTCTTGAAGAGTTTTCCACAGTTTGTTGTGATCCACATGGTCAAAGGCTTTGGCATAGTCAATAAAGCATAAGTAGGAGTTTTTCTGGAATTCTCTTGCTTTTTCTATGACCCAATGGATGTTGGCAGTTTGATCTCTGGTTCCTCTGCCTTTTCTAAATCCAGCTTGAACAGCTGGAAGTTCTCATTTCACATACCTTTGAAGCCTGGCTTGGAGAATTTTGAGCATTACTTTACTAGTGTGTGAGATGTGTGCAATTGTGTGATAGTTTGAACATTCTTTGGCATTGTGCTTCTTTGGGATTGGAATAAAAACTGACCTTTTCCAGTCCTGTGGCCACTGCTGAGTTTTCCAAATTTGCTGGCATATTGAGTATAGCACTTTCACAGCATCATCTTTTAGGATTTGAAATAACTCAACTGGAATTCCTAGCTTTGTTCATGGTGATGCTTCCTAAGGTTCCACTTGACTTTGGACTCCAGGATGTCTGACTCTAGGTGAGTGATCATACCATCATGGTTATCTGGGTCATGAAGATCTTTTTTGTGTAGTTCTTCTGTGTAATGTTGCCACCTCTTCTTATCTTCTGCTTCTGTTAGGTCCATACGGTTTCTGTCCTTTATTGTGCCCCTCTTTGCATGATATTCCCTTGGTATGTCTAATTTTCTTGAAGAGATCTCTAGTCTTTCCCATTCTATTGTTTTCCTCTATTTCTTTGCATTGATCACTGAGGCTTTCTTATCTCCCCTTGCTATTCTTTGAAACTCTTCATTCAGATGGGTATATCTTTCCTTTTCTCCTTTGCCTTTAGCTTCTCTTCTTTTCTCAGCTATTTGTAAGGGCTTCTCAGACAACCATTTTGCCTTTTTGCTTTTCTTTTTCTTGGGGATGGTCTTGATCACTGCTTTCAGTACAATGTCATGAACCTTCATCCATAGTTCCTCAAGCATCTGTCATAGGTGTTTCAAATTGAGGTAAGTGTAATTGACATGCTTGGTTGGATGATCTATTCCTAATTATCTGATGTGGTGTATTTACTTTTGCTATTTTTCCAACAGAAAATGGCAGCAACTCCAGCTATTTGTGATTCTCATTTATTTAGTACTGGTTTATTGAAATGTTCTTATAAAATTGACTTTTGAAGGAATTTTAATAGTGTTTCATAATAGTCAAATAATTATTAATATTTTATCTATGAATATATGGTCATATCTATACATATTATAATTTATTAAAACCAATTGAATCAAATTCCACATTGATTCCATCAGTTTTACGGATATCTGGATCTATGTGTATCTTCCATGTTATTTATTAAATTCCCTTCCTTTCCTGTCTCAGTTAGAAGTGCTCGCTCCTCTTGAATTTAGTTTGAGCTTTAATAAACCCAGCATTTATTGTGGAGGAAGCAAGTCCCTTGACACCAGGACGGCAGGCGCTGTTTCGGCAAACACAGCACATCATTACCCAGCACTTTCCAGGTGCTCAGAGAGATATGTTCCTTCTGGGACAGGCAGTGAATTGAAAAATCCTTGTTTTCTTTCAAATGGCTTCATGCATTTTCTTTAATGTTTAATGTAATACACTCATTCTTTTAGCTTTATGGATAAAAGGGTTTTTTTTATACTAACATTTTAATGAATGAGTGATTTTTCACAAATTAAAATCTCAGTGCCCAAAATTGTTCCCCCAAATGTGTTCAGACCACTTTTTTTTCAGACCACTTTCAAAGGTTGTAAAGGCAATAATGAAAAATCCCTTAGTTTATGGTCTCAAAGAAAGGGTCATGAGTTTGTTTATAAATGAGCCCATTAAAATGAGAAAGCTTCATACCTAAAGTTATTTCCTCATGTAAATTTCAAGAGCTCCTAGCACGCAGCTGTTCCAGAGATGGGGAAGAAGGGACTTGGAGATGTGGGGATGTCCATGGTGTCGAGTGTGTCCTGTAGTTCCTCGTCTAGCCCCAAATCCTCGTTTAGACTGGGAACGTGCGTTTGTAGAAACATGAGATAGGGTTCAGTTAAGTGAAAACGTGCATCAACATTTGCTCATCTACTTTGCCAAATGTAGGCGAATGCAATTCTCTACCTTTAAAAATTTACTTCCAATAAAATTACATTCATTATTTGATAACTAATTATGTCTTTCAGACAGGTATCACTAAAATCCCTTGAACATTTGTAAGTTACTGAACAGTCGTGGTAAAATCACAAGTAACACAGAAGTGTCCTTAGCTTGCAAAACAGAATAAACCTCAAGGAGGGACGTGGGGCTCTCAGAGCTACGACAGGACCCGAAGGGAGGTTCGGGTGTCAGATCCCAGAAGCTGAGCGTCTGAACAGGCTGCCCGTGTCGTCAAAGGCCACTTCCCTTCCTGGACCGTCTTGCTCAGCAAACTGTTGAGATCTGGCCACCTCAACTCTAAGTTCCAGGTCCAGGAATCTGCCACTCTAAATTAGTACGGAGTCCATTATTTGCAATTTATTTTTCTTATTTGTACATATTTGTCTAACTTTGCATGAACAGCATTTTCGTCCCAGAAATTCCTTGTCAGAGATGAGACGGTCTGCTCCTCCCCAGGCCCTTGGTGGCCGAGGGCCAGTTCACATCGAGGGATCCCTCCGCCCCGCGATGCGTCTCTGAGAGCACCTGCCCAGGGGCGCGCTGCTCTGAGGTCCGCTGAGCCTGCCTATCGGGGCTCCCCACTCCTGCCAGGTCAAAGCGGGGGCCCCTGGCCAGCATCGGGATGCTTCCATGGCCCCTGGAGCCTGGAGAGGCAGGGCTGCTGCTGGAGGCCGGTTTCCAAGGCAACCTCCTGCCGAGGCAGCTGCTTCCCTCACTGTGTGCAGAAAAGCGGCAGGGTCTCCGGAACCTCCGCTGGAAGGCCTGGCCCGGGATGGCTCTGCCTCTGTAGGACCCCAGAAGAAGCAGACGGGCACCCGGCTCCACGCACACATCATCACGGGAGGGGCCGCAGCTCTGCCTTCTCAGAGCCCTCCTAACCGGTGCCTGCTTCATAAAAGGGGTGATTCCTTTCCACTTGATGACAGATACTGTTCCTAGGTAGTGCCGGAGATGATGCTGTTCAGATGAAATACACTCGACTAGAAACTCAGCTGAAATTATTTTACTAATTCTGTGTATAAACAGTGGAATAGGACTTGCCGGTGCTGGTTACTATTTCCACTAGCAAAATCTGGACTCTGCTATTTTTCTTAGCCATCTGTATATTCACTAGAGGCTTGGAGTTCTCCCATAGCAATTTTGACACTTAGAGCAGAAAAAGTCACATCCTTAGGAAATTTGAGTTTCCCAGCACGTAGGTCCTGACCCAGCTCAGAGTCCACTTACGCATCTGCTTGGTGTCAGGTTTGTGGTTTTAAGGAAGAACATTTGAGAAAGAGGGTACCTTTAAACTGTGTCTGAAATAAGGAATATCATATTTGTGTTATATATGATGAAAGGCATTCTGCTCTTGTATTTCCTATGAGTAAACTTTTGATCTTTAAAAGCACACCACGTCGTAGGTACACACACACACACACACACACACACACACACACTGCTCCATGGAGGACCTGCGGGATACATACTCCCTGTTCCCAGGATGGAGAGAAGCGTCTTAATTAATCCTGAGCTTTCCATGTTTTTAACAAACAACTGCTATATTCATTCCATGAAAGACAGGAGATGGGCAGAACACCTGAGTTCTGGTTCAGGTTGAAACATAGCTCGAACGGCTGTGGTCTGCATGGTCCTCGGCAGACGGCTTGTTCCAGCTCTTTCAGGAGGTCCTCACAGTTTCCTGGGTGATGGGTCATCAGTCCCACTGATGAGTCCAGCAGAAACTGAGGGGCTAAGTCTGGCTCGAGGTGATGCGATGGTCCCCAGGGCCAGGGAACTGCAGCCCAGGTCCTCTGCCCGCCCTGTACCTGCCTGGTTAGGGCAGCTTCGGTGCCTCATGCCTCGGAGTCTCCCCAGCCCGCCTGTTAAAGACCAAGACCCACCTGGCCCTGGGAGGCATCTCTGGACGTTCATGGCGCAGCCTGTACTTCCGCTCCCTTCCCGCGGTGTCACACAACTGCTGCGTCCTGTGACGCCTCGCACTTCCTTTTCTGTTCTTCTGGAATTTCAGGGTTTTCACAGGCTGTTGGATCCCTCGTTCACACCATAAAAGCCTAAGTTTTAGACGGAGGGTTTTACTTAAAATACTAACACAGGATCAAGGCAGTGATGAGAGCCTCTGATGAGCTCAGATCACGAGTCGGCAGGCCCCCGTGAGCATGTCTCTGCTGTGATCACCATGATCCCCTGACAGCCCATCCGGGGTCCCGCCGTCTCTCACCCCCAGAACCGGGGCTATAACCCTGGGGCTCGTGTGACTCGGCCGAGCTGGCTCTCAGCCGGGCCTGTGAGTCAGGGGTTTGGTGTCAGGGTCCCCCAAGAGCTCACTCTCCTACTTCATGGGCAGAAAGTTCCTTCAACAGGCAAGGGCTGCTCCCAGCACAGCCAGCTCCCTTTTTCCCTCTGGGCAGCCTGACCTTGAACTCAGTTTCCCTGAAGCCTCCCCTGCAGGTGGGAGATGGTTGTCTGGCCCTACAGCTCAGCCTGGGACCTGGCAGGGTTAGCGTGCTCCCGGCCTCCCTGGGGCGGCGTGGGATCAGGGGACCCCTCGGGGCACTGTCCTTTGGGGTCACCAGACTCTTAGCCGTGGTCCCGTCTACTCAGTGGGAGTCTGGCTGGGGTCTCCACAAAGAAACCCTGCTGATGTATGAGTGAAAATAATTCAGCTTTCTCTAAAGTGTTTAGGAGTCAAGTATCATTTACAGAAAGAATCCAGTTTGGAGATTTGTAATGTCCGTGGATAGAGAGTAGATTCTTCTACACGATTTCCAAACAATGTAGCTCATGTGTTCTCAGTTCAGCGATGACCAGAATAAACACTTCCCTGAAGTCTTGGATTGACCATTTACAAGGTCACAAACCAGACGTTTTACAGGGAAGTCAGATGTGAGCCTGACGAGGCCGGCTCAGAGGACCTGTCCCTGCAGAGGACAGAAGAGAAGGACAGGTGTCTTCAGCCGCTCATCCTGGCCCCCTGAGGGGCCACGTACTGACTGCATGTCAGGATGGAGGAAGCCAAGTCAGAGCAGCTACTCAGCCTGACCAAGTCCGCGTGGTCCCTGCTGCAGGGGGTGTGACGGAGGGGTGGACAGGGCTCCTGTCTGAGCAGGTTGGACACACGGCGGAGCATCGCCTAGACTGGAGGCCAGGTGGGGGGTGGTGGGACAACTTCAGGGGAGGAGGGGGGTGTGAGGCTGTGACTCAGGGCTGGACGGGGGGCAGCAGGGCCCCCGACACTCGGCCTGGGAAGCAGAGCCCGAGCTGCCCTGAGAGGGATGCTCTGGGCTGACCTGCAGCACAGGGAGGAGGGGTCGGTGCTCCTCGCCCCTTGCCTGGGGGTCCCCACGAGGCAGCCACGTGACCCTCGGGAGGACCCCTGGCTCCCCCTGCCCCCCAGGCTGCAGGATCATAACCAAGGAAATAAAAGGTGACTCCTGAGTCCTTGTCCCCACCTCAGCCTCAGCGACGATGCACCCTCGGTCTTGACTTCCTGGGCAGTGAGCAGGTCAGGAAACTACAATAATAGGTAATTTATGAAACTGACAAAAATCCTCTGCTAATGCCAGGAATAACTGCAGATTTTCAGAAAGAAAACAGGGATATTTCCTGCTGTAAATAATAGATAAAGAATGAAAAAGAATAAATGAACGCCATCCAGCAGTAGTCCCCTGAGGGGACAATAAAGCCCAGGAAGTCCAATTTGTGCAGCAAGCCCATTAGGCAGGAAGGTGGAACGCCAGACACCGTCCTTGGGCTCTGAGGGGCCGGAGCTGACCTGGGCCTGGTCCTCAGAGCCCAGGAGGAGGGGGTCCAGCGCTGCCCGTCGGCTCGGGACGGGCCTGCCCCGCAGGGACCTCCTCGGCCTGCACAGAGCAGATCCCGCGCCTGGAGCGGCGGTCACGGTGCCCAAGGCCTCCCCGTGTACCCCCGCCTGGGCCCCACCGTGCGCCTCCTGGTCAGTGCCCCACGGACACGGGCCCGTTTGGCTGTGCTGGGAGTTAGCGCAGATCCTGAGGCTTTAACTAAGCTGCTGACCTCAGTTTGCAGGTCACTATTATTTAGGGTGAGGTGACTATCTTATTGAGAGCAGTTTTTTGTTTGGTTTCAGGGGGGATGATTTAAGACTAGGGTAGATTTTTTTTTAAATATAAGTTTAAACCATAGTGGTATGTGGACCCTCATAGATTTCTATTTTCTAGAAGAGAAAAATCAGGAGCATAAATTTTTACTGTAGTAACTGGGCCACTCTCACAATAACTGCTGCCCTGTGTTAGCGATTGTGAGCATCAGTTCCGTCCCGCGTGCATAGGCGAGTCTCTCCAGGTATGGTTTCAACGCGCTGCTCTCTGGGGAAGGCAGAGCTCATACAAGACTTGGTAGTACTTTTCCTACAACAACTGTGAGTTTCCTCTGGCAATTCCGACCAAAGCCCACATGAGGGGTTGGGAGTGGCTGCCTTGCCAAGTGCAGTCGAGCTCAGGGCTGGGGGACGTGCAGTGTCCCTCCGGCGGACACGAGCCCAGCTTTACGGCTCAGCCCTCTGCGTGGGCAGTGCCTGCGGCTTCCACATTCACGCCAGTCCCTCCTCAGCCCCGGCTGCTGCCCTAATGTTTGTGCTCACATGAGCTGGTAGACATTCGAGGTAAACTGATGAGGAGAGACACGGTCCCCGTGTTTTCCTGTCTCACTCACGTCGCTCTCAGGGAGCCGGATGGAAGGGGGACTGGGGGTCACACATGGTCCAGTCTGGCTGCGAGCACCCCCAGATCAACAGAGCCCATGACTGGGAAAGCGAGCCTTTGTGCTGGAGTCCTGCGCCTGCAAGTGGGCACCGGAAACCATGAGCACAGAACTGGCGTTTGAGAAAGCTGACACGTGGATGAGCCAGGACTCCGTTTTGTCTGAGATGGAGGAGACGCATTCCTCCCAGGTCTTTCCCTTACAATTGAAACACCTTAGACACAGCACTGCAAACAGGTAAGGTGAGAGAAGAAGGCGGGCCTTGGACCTTAGGACTGAGGAATAACACATGGTTGAGTGCCCAGCTTCCTCACAGACCCAGTACATCCTAGACAGGTGGGTCCCCTGGAGTCCTTGTGGCCCCAGTACTCCTGGGTAGGTGGGTCTCCCACATACCCTAGATGGGTGCTATGTAACCTCCAACCAGAGCTACTGATGGTCACAAACACGAAGCTCCAAGGAAAACCTACTTCCTTAGCCACAGGTCTAGGCAGTGGGGATCTAGCCACAGAATACAAAAGATAATATTTGCCTTATTCCAGAAGATGGTCCCCACCATGGTCTTAATGAGAAGAAAAGGAAGGTCGTCTTCTTCCACCCCACCAGAGCAAAGGCAGGCAGGGTCTTGAGTCTCCAACCAGGAGAGTACCAGTGGGGTCCATCCTTACTGGGCACAGTGAGATTTAGTCAGATTTTATGAAGTGGGGGCAGTCAGCTCTGTGGAAGTCACATGTGTTAAACAACCCATGGGTGGAAGATAAAATCTCAAAGGAAATAAAAATAAATGAAAATTAAAATACAGCATGTCAAATTGTGGGATGCAGGTAAGCCAGTGTTGAGAGGAAAATTTGTAGCACTAAATGCTTGCATTAGAAAAGAGGGATGATTTCAAATCAATAATCCAAGTTCTTACCTCAAGAAACTAGAAAAAGAAGAGAAAAATAAACTTGAAGCAAACAGTAGGTAGGAAATAACAGACAAGAATAGAAAACTGTGAAACCAAATGCAGGAAAACACAGAGAAAACAACAAAACAAAGGGCTGATGAAAAATGCCAAGAAATAAGGGGAAAAACTCAGGTTGAGAAAGAAGATGGAAGTAAAGTGTGACCAAGATACAGGAAAGAGGAAGACAGATGGGCCCGGGGTGCAGCAGAGACATACAATCAAACCCCCTCCTTGAATAAACTTTCAGAAAGTTGTGGGAACTGCAGGCCGCATGTGCACTCAATCTGTGAATCCAGGTAAAGGACTGAAGGCATGAGCACCTTTTAGCCTGTGGAACGCTGTTCAGTCGCTAAGTCATGTCTGACTTTGCGACCCCATGGACTGCAGCACACCAGGCTTCCCTGTCCTTCACCATCTCCCGGAGTTTACCCAAACTCATGTCCATTGAGTTGGTGATGCCATCCAACCAACTCATCCTTTGTCACCCCCTTCTCCTGCCTTCAATCTTTCCCAGCATCAGGATCTTTTCCAATGAGTCAGCTCTTAACATCAGGTGGCCAAAGTATTGGTGCTTCAGCTTCAACATCAGTCCTTTCAATGAATATTCTGGGTTGATTTCCTGAAGGTTTGACCTCCTTGCAGTCCAATGGACTCTAGAGAGTCTTCTTCAACACCACAGTTCAAAAGCATCAATTCTTCAGTACTCAGCCTTCTTTATGGTCCAACTCTCACATCCATACATAAGTACTGGAAAAACCATAGTTTTGACTAGATGGACCTTTGTTAGCAAAGTAATGTCTGTGCTTTTTAACACTCCCTGTCTAGATTTGTCATAGCTTTTCTATGAAATAATGCGTCTCCAAGTGTGGTCCCCAACCAGCTGCGTGGGCATCACCTGGAAATCGTTAGAAGTGCACATTCTCAGCCCTTAGGCCTCTGAATTGAGACCCCTGGGCATAGAAGTCCGGCTGTGCATGTGCTTCTGAGGCATGGGGGGCCTGCTGCTGCGTGAGAAGCTCGGACTCGGAGCCCCTGCCGCCCACGAGCCTGGACCTCACCTCCCCGCCTTGGCAGAAGCCTGGAGGTGCAGGGCCCTGGAGCTGTGCTCCTCAGGCCTGAATGTGCTGTCGGATTCCTGTCAAACAGACGGTGGTCCAGGAGGTTTGGGCTAGGATGGGGGATGATGAGAGTTTAATAAGCTCCCACAGGGGAGCAGGACCACCCTAGAGTCAGGAGGCAGAATGCACTCCCAGACTTGGTTGCCTGGTCTCCTGGGAGCCTTGCAAGCTGCTGGGGTTGGAGCCCCACCTGGGGGTCCCTCAACGGGTGTGCGTGTGGTCTGAGCACTGCTGCCCCCCACCCCCCAGCAGAGACCCCGGAGGCAGGGACCCTCCTAAGGCTGAAGCGAGAGTTTCAAACCCAAGTGGAGAAGGAGCGTCCCTACGTGGACAGATGAGGGTCCAGCCTCTCCCCAGCTCGGCTTCCAGCCAGGAGTTCACATGCCGCTGCTGGGGAGACTTGCACAAAGGGAAGAACTGGAGAAGCTAACACTGGAGCCCTCCCTGGTCGGGCGACTGTTCCTCCATGCTGACCACAGGGCGAGGAAGTGAAAGGCAGCCAATTAACACTCCATTTGCAATCACACAGGCTAGAAAGAATGTTTTCTGTAGCGTCCCGTCAGACATCCAGAAATCGGCTGAAAAGGAGCTGTGGGAACATATGAAGAAATGGGACATTTTCCATTTGAATTTCACGGTCATGACCCCACTGCTTACCTCAGCGGCAAGCACATTCTTTCCTTGAACCAAGTTCGCAGTAACTGGAAATTAATAAGACACTTACTCGAAAGCCTCATGTTGTGCTTTCTGAGGGCAGGACAGCAGCCGGCCTCGCCCTCTCACCTGGTGAGTGTCTGACACGTGGGAGGTCTTTAATTTACAGGGTCGTTGTTTCTTTAATGAAAGAAGTTCTGGTGGTCGTGCTGGGCTACCTTCTCAGGGATTATGGTTAACTTTTGTCTGCTTGCGTGTCATCTAGTGTTGGTATAACATGATTTTCTCTGGAACATTATGTTGGTGAAATTGTGTGTTTCTTGAGTCAAGAAGTTTCTTTGTAAAAATAAACACATCTTAAAGTAACATGTAATGATAATTGATCCCTGACAGTGGTTGTGTTTTCAATTAACTGGGTGAGTGAAGAATTTCGTGTTTATGTGACAGCTGGATGGACCAGTGTCCGGCTTCTTTCTGGCCCTTCCCGCCCTCCTCCCTTAGAACTTCCTTCTCCTCCTCCCTCCCCTCTCCCTCTTTCTCAGGGCTGGGGAGTTTTTACTTTGCTTAGTGGAATTTACACCTTATCTTTGACAAAGGAGGCAAGGATATACAATGGAAAAAAGACAACCTCTTCAACAAGTGGTGCTGGGAAAACTGGTCAACCACTTGTAAAAGAATGAAACTAGAACACTTTCTAATACCATACACAAAAATAAACTCAAAATGGATTAAAGATCTAAATGTAAGACCAGAAACTATAAAACTCCTAGAGGAGAACATAGGCAAAACACTCTCCGACATAAATCACAGCAAGATCCTCTATGACCCACCTCCCAGAATATTGGAAATAAAAGCAAAACTAAACAAATGGGACCTAATGAAACTTAAAAGTTTTTGCACTACAAAGGAAACTATAAGCAAGGTGAAAAGACAGCCCTCAGATTGGGAGAAAATAATAGCAAATGAAGAAACAGACAAAGGATTAATCTCAAAAATATACAAGCAACTCCTGCAGCTCAATTCCAGAAAAATAAATGACCCAATCAAAAAATGGGCCAAAGAACTAAACAGACATTTCTCCAAAGAAGACATACAGATGGCTAACAAACACATGAAAAGATGCTCAACATCACTCATTATTAGAGAAATGCAAATCAAAACCACAATGAGGTACCATTACACGCCAGTCAGGATGTCTCTGCTATCCAAAAGTCTACAAGCAATAAATGCTGGAGAGGGTGTGGAGAAAAGGGAACCCTCTTACACTGTTGGTGGGAATGCAAACTAGTACAGCCGCTATGGAAAACAGTGTGGAGATTTCTTAAAAAACTGGAAATAGAACTGCCATATGACCCAGCAATCCCACTTCTGGGCATACACACTGAGGAAACCAGATCTGAAAGAGACACGTGCACCCCAATGTTCATCGCAGCACTGTTTATAATAGCCAGGACATGGAAGCAACCTAGATGCCCATCAGCAGATGAATGGATAAGGAAGCTGTGGTACATATACACCATGGAATATTACTCAGCCATTAAAAAGAATTCATTTGAACCAGTTCTAATGAGATGGATGAAGCTGGAGCCCATTATACAGAGTGAAGTAAGCCAGAAAGATAAAGAACATTACAGCATACTAACACATATATATGGAATTTAGAAAGGTGATAACGATAACCCTATATGCAAAACAGAAAAAGAGACACAGAAATACAGAACAGACTTTTGAACTTTGTGGGAGAATGTGAGGGTGGGATATTTCAAAAGAACAGCATGTATACTATCTATGGTGAAACAGATCACCAGCCCAGGTGGGATGCATGAGACAAGTGCTCCGGCCTGGTGCACTGGGAAGACCCAGAGGAATCGGGTGGAGAGGGAGGTGGGAGGGGGGATCGGGATTGGGAATACATGTAAATCCATGGCTGATTCATATCAATGTATGACAAAACCCACTGGAAAAAAAAATAAAATAAAATGCTGGTATTTCACTTCTGGGCCTCAAGAAGGGCAATGATCATGTTTTAGATAAATGAAATGTAGCAAATGTTAAAATTGGTTAAATATGCAGTTTAGGAGAGTTTTCATGTAGAAAGAGCAAGGCGTGAGAGTGCCACCCATAAAAAAGCTGGAAAATGAAATATTGTAACATCCAGCACAGATACAACTGAAAGTTTGAAAAACGACTATGAGAAAGTGGTCTGAAGCAGATCTCAAAGGAAAAGCAGAAAACTCGATGGCCTTGTTCTGTTCCGAGCCGGAAGATGAGAGGATAAAGAGCAAATGAAGATGCGCTTCTGGCGGTCCAGCCCGGCCAGACACAGCACCCTCGTGTCTCCCTGCCTCTCAGCCGCGGGCCCCCCACGCGTGGTCTGAGTGGTCCCACCGAGCTTCCTGCCCTGCGGCCTGCCTCCTCCCGCCTCTTCACACCAGGCAGCGGAGGGCTGAACCACCCTTCCCCACTTCACTTCTGCTCTCAGCTCCTGAACAAGGCGAGAAGCCGAGAAGCCACGCCCGGGCTGACGGGCTTGCAGATGGCTGGGCAGACAGCGCTGAAGGACCGTGAGCCCTGCTCTTCCCAACGGGTGTTTTCCACGACCCTCCGGAGGCTGCTCGCTCCCCTTCTCTCTGCACGCCACATCGCTCTTGGCTGGCGAGCACGCGTCCCTCCTCACTGAAGAAGCCCCCACCCTTGCCTGCCGCTGCCTCCCCTCCTGGTGTCCTGGGTGCGTCTCATCCAGGCTCAGGGCAGAGTCTCCACGTGTGCGGTGAGCCCACTCGTTTCTTCTACTCAAGGACATCCCTCCACTGAACACCACTTCCGCTTCCTGAATCATTATGTGTTTTCTTTTGATTGGACCATTCTCATCAACAAGTTGAACTTTTCCTGCCTTTAAAACATCTTCTTAATCACACGCACCCTTGTAGCCACCCCAAGACCTCCTGCTCTTCTTTGTCACGGGCTGGCTGGGGTGACGGCGCCTCTCCACCCCCTGACAGTGGGTACTTTTCGACCCTTACTTCATTGCGCACTTGCCTGCCCCAGACCCGCCAGGCCAGCCTGCACCAGCCCATCCTGTTTGAGGCTACTCTGCCCCTTGGACCCCACCTCTCCCCAGGCTGGCCTGCAGACCCCTTCATCAGCTCACCTGTGATTCTCTCACTCCGAGGCCTGGCCTCTGCATGCCGAGTTCCTCGCCTCCCTCCTCGCTGAACCCACACACCGGCTCCCACTCCACGACCCCGACCCTAGGTGCCAAGAGCCCTCTCTCATGCAGTCTTTCTAAAACCGTGGTCCTGGCCCTGACTAGCCTCACCGTCTCGGCACCCAAATAAACGTTTCCGGAGCTGCCTCCATCCCGTGCCCTCTACTTACTGATTTATAGTCATCGTTGTCCCTTGTCACGATTGAACATCCTCAGGTTTGACTTCATCCTCAGGTGTCAGTTCATGGAGGGCAGGGGCTGTTCCCTATTCACACAGGGTGTTTCTAGTTCTTAGAACCGCATCTGGCACAGAGCATTTGCTAACGTAGGAGAAATGTCAGATAAACTGCTGTCACCAGAGTGAGGGGAGCGCTTGAGGAGAGGGGCGCTTGAGGAGAGAGGCGCTCAGGTTAGACCTGGAAGGCCCGGGGGGAGATGGCAGGACGAAGGATTTCTGAAGCCAAAGCTGCAAATTCAATATTTGCCAACTATTGGACAATTCCATGAATTGACCTTTTATCTTTGATAGAGAGAAAGAAACAGACAAATGCCTTTTTATGGGGCAGGGGAGTCTCATTTTAATAAGAGGTAATATCACAATGACACCCCGCATTTCCTGGGCTCCCAAATGCAGCCTGTTTCAGTGAAGGAGGCTGATGGGAGAACACTTACTGCACAGGAGTTATTGGGCTTCTGCCACTGTTTGAAATCCCTCACTATGCTTTATAACACTTGTTGGTTTCGATATTTCATCATGTTTCTCAGTGGAATCTCAAAATTTTTCCTTGCACCTGTGTTGGAATCTCAGAAGTAAGCCTGAGGACAGGAAATAAGCAAAGATTTGGCAGGAGAAGCTCCAGCTCAAAGCCACAGTGCCGCTCGTGACTTGCGAGCAGCAGAGCTGGATGTCCGGCCTTGGTTTCTGCGGGCTGGTCCCCAGGTCTGCTGTGTCTCTGGAGAAACACTGTTTCTGCTCGTCCTGTGGGCATGGGACCGCTTTCAACATCCTCCTGATGATGGACTTTCTGAGAACCGGCTCGTCTTTTCTCTAACTAGGTTGGACATTCCCTGGAGAGGCTTTCTTCTATTTCCCTTTATTTCTTAAAAATAGAAAAATAGCCAAACATCCGGGCACCGAGTGCCCCGTGTCTCTGGAGCGGGCATGGGCGGGTTGCCCAGGCGTGGTGGGGTCTGCAGTGAGGAGCCTGCCTGCCCCCAGCCCTGAGGGGCCTCCGGTCACCACATGGGCAGACACACTGGCGGGGAGCAGCGTCCAGGGGCCGAAACGTGGATTCCCGCTCAGCCTTCGGAACGAGCCTGACAGGTCAGCCAGGTGAGGTCTCTGGTGTCCATGGGAGACCCCATCACGCGCGCGTCCCTGGTACTTGGGGGTCTGAGCTGACCCAGAACAGGGCTCAGCCCACCCACATGTCTCTGGTGTCTGGCGCTGGGGAGTGTAGAGGATCCGCATGTGTGTGTTGTGTGTGTATGTCTGTATCTGTGTGTATCTGTGTGTGTGCTATTGTGTGTCTCACTGTGTGTATGTTGTGTGTGTATCTGTGTGTGTGTGTATATCTGTGTGTGTCTCTAGTATCTATTGTATATCTGTTGTGTATATGTTATTGTGTGTGTCTCTCTGAATATGTACACAAGTGGGTGTCTCTGGGTGTATATTGTATGTGTATCTCTGTGTGTGTTATTGTGTATCTCTGTGTCTCTCTGTATGTGTCTCTGCATGTTTTTGTGTGTGTAGTTCTGTGTGTGTTTGTTGTGTGTGTTTCTGAGTGCACACTGTGTGTGTGTCTCTGGGTGTATACTGTATGTGTATCTCTGTGTGTTTGCATGCATATCTGTGTGTCTGTGTCTCTGTGTGTGTCTGTATGCACACTGTGTATGTCTCTGTGTATATCTCTCCATGTGTCACTGTGTCTCTGTGCAAGCTGTGTGTGCATCTCTGGGTGTTTGTATGCACATCTGTGTGTCTGTGTCTCTGTGTATCCCTGTGGTATCTCTCCATGTGTCACTGTGTGTCTCTGGGTGTGTATACTGTGTGCATCTCTGTGCACGCTGTGTGTGTGCCTCTGGGTGTATACTGTGTGTGTCTCTGGGTGTTCGTATGCATATCTGTGTGTCTGTGTCTCTGTGTGTGTCTGTGTGCACACTCTGTGTGTCTCTGTGGTATCTCTCCATGTGTCACTGTGTGTGTCTCTGGGTGTATACTGTGTGTGTGTGTCTCTGGGTGTATACTGTGTGTGTCTCTGGGTGTATACTGTGTGTGTCTCTGGGTGTTCGTATGCACATCTGTGTGTCTGTGTCTCTGCCTGTGTCTGTATGCACACTGTGTGTGTATCTGTGTGTATCTGTCCGTGTGTCACTGTGTGTGCATCTCTGGGTGTTTGTATGCACATCTGTGTGTCTGTGTGTCTCTGTGGTATCTCTCCATGTGTCACTGTGTGTGTGTCTCTGGGTGTTCGTATGCACATCAGTGTGTCTGTGTCTCTGCATGTGTCTATGCACACTGTGTGTGTATCTGTGTGTATCTGTCCGTGTGTCACTGTGTGTGTGTCTCTGGGTGTTCGTATGCATATCTGTGTGTCTCTGTGTGTCTCTGTGGTATCTGTCCGTGTGTCACTGTGTGTGTGCCTCTGGGTGTTCGTATGCACATCTGTGTGTCTGTGTCTCTGTGTGTGTCTGTGTGCACACTCTGTGTGTCTCTGTGGTATCTCTCCATGTGTCACTGTGTGTGTCTCTGGGTGTATACTGTGTGTGTGTCTCTGGGTATATACTGTGTGTGTCTCTGGGTGTATATTGTGTGTGTGTCTCTGGGTGAATACTGTGTGTGTCTCTGGGTGTTCATATGCACATCTGTGTGTCTGTGTCTCTGCGTGTGTCTGTATGCACACTGTGTGTGTATCTGTGTGTATCTGTCCGTGTGTCACTGTGTGTGCATCTCTGGGTGTTTGTATGCACATCTGTGTGTCTGTGTGTCTCTGTGGTATCTGTTCATGTGTCACTGTGTGTGCATCTCTGGGTGTATACTGTGTGTGTGTCTCTGGCTGTATACTGTGTGTGTCTCTGGGTGTATATTGTATGTGTATCTATCCATGTGTTACTGTGTGTGTCTGTATGCACACTGTGTGTGTCTCTGTGTGTATCTCTCCATGTGGCACTGTGTGTCTCTGGGTGTATACTGTGTGTGTCTCTGGGTGTATACTGTGTGTGTCTCTGGGTGTTCGTATGCACATCTGTGTGTCTGTGTCTCTGTGTGTGCACTCTGTGTCCCCCGGAGGAGCAGTCTGAGGCCTGACGACACCTCCATTTCTCACCGCCCTGAGTCATGATTCTGATGACCAGCAGGGTCACCGCTCAGACGCAGAGCACTCACCCTCGGTCACCCAGTTTCTCCTCTGTGGAAACACAGGGTTTATTATTCTCTGTCTTTGCTCTGGACATATATTCAAAATGCCATGAGGAAATCCGTGTGTCAGTAACTAAAAGAGTCTAAATAGCCATTTAGTTTCCATATCATTTATTTCATTGGTCAGGCTTAAAATTTTTTGTCTTTCAAAGTATTCTGTTTACCATACTTTTAACAGAAAATAAGTTGGAAAAAAATGACAAAAGTTAAAACCAGATGTTTGGATGTCTTTAACAAAGTTCAGTTCGAAGAAGGGAGCTACATGCTAAGAGATGAGATTTGTTGTTTGTTTCCCATCTTCTGGTGACTGGGCCGTGGAAGGAGGCTTCCTTGGCCTGTCTACTCTCCCTGCGCTGTTTCAGCTCCAGGGTCTTTCTGGAGCAGCTCTCCAGGGTCTGGAGCAGCTCACGGTCACACACAGCAGCAGCCGCGGGACTCCTCAGCTCGACGGCCCCTTTGAAAGCTCGGCACAGCTCCCCTCCGCGCAGCAGACACTGAGCCACAGACCACCCAGGGAAAGCTGGTTAAACGGCCATCATGATGGAGACCGAGAACTCTGGAATCGAACTTGATTCCTGCACAAGCCACATGCGCACTGGGGATAGCGCAGATGACTTCTCTGCCTCATGGACTTAGTTCACGGAGGATCAGCGTGCCTGGTCTCTCGGCGAACATCCTGATTACTGCGCACGCTCTCTCAGCTCTCAACCACAGACAGGCTGGGGTACAAACGGCGCTGTGGTCCCCAGGGCAGCTTTGAAGACGATCAGGCTGCTTTGAGGGGCTCCTTGTGGTCTGGGTGTGTGTGTGTGTGTGTGTGTGTGTGTGTGCTGTGGTGTGTCTGTATGAGTGTGTGTGTGGTGTGTGTATATGCATGCATGTGTGTGTGGTGTGTGAATATGCATGCGTGTGTGTGGTGTGTGAATATGCATGCATGTGTGTGGTGTGTGAATATGCATGCATGCATGTGTGTGCATGTGTGTGTGAATATGCATGCATGTGTGTGCATATGTGTGTGGTGTGTGAATATGCATGCACGTATGTGTGCATGTGTGTGTGAATATGCATGCATGTGTGTGTGCAGGTGTGTGTGCATGTGTGTTGGGGTGTGAATATGCATGCGTGTGTGCATGTATGTGTGTGTGGTGTGTGAATATGCATATATGCGTGTGTGGTGTGTGTGCATGTGTGTGTGGTGTGTGAATATGCATGCATGTGTGTGTGTTGTGTGCAGGGTGTGTGTGTGTGTGCATGTGTGTGTGTGGTGTGTGTGTATGAGTGCATGTGTGTGTATGTGTGTGTGCATGCGTGTGTGTGTGTGTTATTCCCAGCACTGGGCTCTGCCAGCTATGCTCCTCCCGCAGAAAAGGGAAAAACACTTTCTGTCAACACCCGGAAGAAGATGTGGTTGCCGGGCTGCAAGCGTATGCACCTCCACATGCTTGGCCTGTGACCTGTCTGGTCTTTGGTCAACAGCACAAAAAAGACACGACCTCGCAGGAACCCGCCAGGACTCAGCAGCTCCCAAAAGCTCTGGGTTCAAGGCTGATGCCTGAGACAGCCACCTCGCTGGAGCCTCGTGGACGCAGCTTTGGCCGATGGTGTTTTCTTTGTTCCCTTGAAAAGCAAATAAATTAAGATCTTGGGATTAATGTAAACACTACTATATACAAATAGATAAACAACAAGGACCTACTGTGTAGTTCAAGAGAACTCATTATCTTGTAATAATCTATAAGGGAAAGGAATCAGAAAACAAAAAAATATGTATGTATAACTGAATCTAGCTCGAAGGACAAGAATTTAGAGGTTTCCCTTGTAGCTCAGTGGGTAAAGAATCTGCCTGCAATACAAGAGACCCCAGTTCAATTCCTGGGTCAGGAAGATCCCCTGGAGAATGAAATGGCAACTCACTCCAGTATTCTTGCCTGGAGAATCCCAGGGACAGAGGAGCCTGACAGGCTACAGTCCCCAGGGTCACAAGAGTCGGGCACGACACTTAGCAACTAAACCACCATAACTGACTCACTTTGCTATACACCTGAAACTAACACAACCTCGTAATTAATTATACTTCAACTAAAAAGAAAAGTAACTAGAAAAAGAGAAGTAAGGGGTTCGTGAATTAGGAATGGCGGTTATTGCAAACATCAGGGGCCAATTACTAACCAAAATAAACCAAGAACCAAACAAAAACAAAATGCAAATACAAAATTCTTATCAAACATTGCCCAGGAACAAAGTCTGGGAGGTTCGGGAGATTTTAAGTTATAACCAAATAAGGCAGCCTCTCACCCCGCACATCTACACAGTACTTGGGCCCGAACAACCTCTGGCAGATTCTGACTTTAATAGAGTGTTTTCTGTAGCTAATTCTCTGTAACTTGTCTCATCTACATTAGTCTCTTAGTCTTGCCTTTTCCTTCATGTGTATCACAGATGTCTTTCCCCATCACACACTCATTCCGAAAAATGAGTTGATTGGTTGGAGTGGAAGACAGAACTGCCTGTTGCGGCTGAGCTCAAATCGGCTTCCCTCTCCCCTCACGCCCTTCCCTTCCTTCTCATCTGAGCATGTTCAGTTGACTTTTCAGTTACTCTGGCATCTGTGATGAGACACAATCACAGTACAAGTGTTTTGCTCAAATGCCAACGCCCCGTGTCTGTGACACTAATAATTTGCCGTTATTAACTCATCAAGTAGATGAATTTGTGTCTTCACTGAACTATTCAACTTGCCGCCCTGTGGATTCTGGAGGTGAGGAGAGGAGCCGCCGGCAGCTGGAGGGTGTCGAGCCCCTGCCGCTCTCTGGACCAGCCTCCGCGTCCCGGCCTGGGCGGCAGAGCGCGGGCAGGTCTCCCCGAACCCTCCGCCCCGCCCTCTCCCGCCCCCTCTCCCTCCGCGCGGCTCTCCCGCGTCTCTCGGAAGGCGGTGCTCCCCTTCTGACGAAGGCTGCCTTCTTCCTCTGTTCCACAGGAGACCGTCCTGTACAGAAAACACTTCAGGGAAGATGGTCTAGGTTTATAGTCACCGACTCTGGGAGAGTCTCAGCTTCCTAAGCCAACTTCTTCTATTAAGGATTTGCAAACCTCACTGTGCAAGAACCTCACAGACTTCTCCCTCAGGTTCAGTATAGTGATGCGTGGAGTGTTACCACCCTCGCGTATACCATGCCATCATGCTCTGCTAATACGCACGCTTGCAGTGTAAACGCTGACAGCTGTCTTTTCTTTAACGCAAGTGCCTGGCTTCGGCTCTGCTTGCCCAGGGACCCCCTCCGAGGGGCCCAGCTTGTAGCAACACTCTGTCGTCCACACACAAGACAGAGCTGGAACCCCCTACCCTCAACCCTCGCCGGCTCCGATGTTTGAGAGATCTGGGTTGATTTCAGTAACTGATCATTTGGGCCACTTGTTTTTGCTCTTCCTGAGCTTTAAATTCCCACTCTTGTGTTTAAATTCACCAACAAAGAGGGATCCCTGGAAACCAAGCCCCCTCCCACCTCAGTGAAAACAGGCCCCCAGGCCCCTCTCTCTGCCGGCAACTTTGGTCTCCCCGTGTGACCGGGTCTGCTGCGTAATTTCCAGGTCCCATCAGTAGAGAACCTCTGTGTTCTCAAAGTCCCCCCACGGCTACCGCCGAAGGTGTCTCGCAACCACAGTCAGAAACAGCGGGACTGGTGCAGCCACAGCACAGGCGAGCGTCGGCCTGAGACCCACACAGAGCAATGATAACCTAGAATTCTAAGCTCACTCTTTTGCCTCTGAATTTCTCAATTTATTTTCAGTTCAAAAGTCATAATTTCAATGAAGTGATTTAAAATTGTACCCAATGAATATTATATTTCCTGATCTGAAGTCAGGACACTCTGGGCCTCACCAAAGAGAGGGGCCCTTAGTAGCACACAGTGGTCATGCCAGGGCAGCCTGGTTTCCTGTGACCCAGTGAGATCCCCGACCCCTGCCTCCCACTTACGTGAGCAAAGGGCATGACCACAATGTACACGCCCACCAGGTAAAGTCCTTGGTCAGGAGACAAGGGATTTTCTCCCATCCCTCCCTCCATGGCAACAACTTACTCATAATGATCATCTGGTATGGGTAATATAAGACAGTTGTTAAACCCAACACTTTTATTTGTCGGGCTTATTTGTTGAGCTTGAACCTCTATACACCATGTAGAGGTTCATGACCTTGTACAGGAGGCAGTGGTCAAGACCATCCCCAAGAGAAAGAAATGCAAAAAAGCAAAATGGCTGTCTGAAGAGGTCTTAAAATAGCTGTAAAAAGAAGAGAAGCAAAAAGCAAAGGAGAAAAGGAAAGATATTCCTGTTTGAATGCAGAGTTCCAAAGAACAGCAAGGAGAGATAAGAAAGCCTTCCTCAGTGATCATTGTAAAGAAATACAGGAAAACAATAGAATGGGAAAGACTAGAGATCTCTTCAAGAAAATCAGAGATACCAAGGGAACTTTTCATGCAAAGATGGGCACAATAAAGGGCAGAAACAGTATGGATCTAACAGAAGCAGAAGATATTAAGAAGAGGTAGCAAGGATACACAGAAGAACTATAAAAAAATATCCTCATGACTCAGATAACCACAAGGGTGTGATCACTCACCTAGAACCAAACATGCTAGAGTCCGAAGTCAAGTGGGCCTTAGGAAGCATCACTACGAACAAAGCTAGTGGAGGTGATAGAATTCCAGTTGAGCTATTTCAAATCCTAAAAGATGATGTTGTGAAAGTGCTACACTCAATATGCCAGCAAATTTGGAAAACTCAACAGTGGCCACAGGACTGGAAAAGGTCAGTTTTCATTCCAATCCCAAAGAAAGGCAATGCCAAAGAATGTTTAGACTAATACACAATTGCACTAATTTCACACACTAGCAAAGTAATGCTCAAAATTCTCCAAGCCAGACTCCAACAGCATGTGAACCAAGATCTCCCAGATGTCAAAGCTGGATTTAGAAAAGGACGAGGAACCAGAGATCAAATTGCCAATATCTGTTGGATCAGAGTAAAAGCAAGAGAGTTCCAGAAAAACATTTACTTCTACTTTATTGACTACGCTAAAGCCTTTGACTGTGTGGATCACAACAAATTGTGGAAAATTCTTCAAGAGCTGGGAATACCAGAAAAATATCAGCTGAGAAATCTGTATGCAGGTCAAGAAGCAACAGTTAGAACTGGACATGGAACAACAGACTAGTTCCAGATTAGGAAAGGAGTACATCAAGGCTATATATTGTCAACCTGCTTATTTAACTTATATGCAGAGTACACCATGCAAAATGCCAGGCTGGATGAAGCACAAGCTGGAATCAAGATTGCTGGGAAAAGTATCACTAACCTCAGATACACTGAAGATACCACTCTTATGGCAGAAAATGAAGAGGAACTAAAAAGCCTCTTTATGAAAGTGAAAGAGGAGAGTGAAAAAGTTGGCTTAAAGCTCAACATTCAAAAGAAGAAGATCATGGCATCCGGTTCCATAACTTCATGGCAAATAGATGGGGAAACAACGGAAATAGTAAGAGACTTTATTTTTTTGGGCTCCAAAATCACTGCAGATGGTGATTGCAGCCATGAAATTAAAAGACGCTTGCTCCTTGGAAGAAAAGCTATGACCAACCTAGACAGCATGTTAATAAGCAGAGACATTACTTTGCCAACAAAGGTCCGTCTAGTCAAAGCTGTGGTTTTTCTAGTAGTCATGTATGGATGTGAGAGTTGGACTATAAAGAAAGCTGAACATCGAAGAATTGATGTTTTTGAAATGTGGTGTTGGAGAAGACTCTTGAGAGTCCCTTGGACTGCAAGAAGATCCAACCAGTCCATCCTAAAGGAAATCAGTGCTGAATGTTCATTGGAAGGACTGATGCTGAAGCTGAAACTCCAATACTTTGGCCACCTGATGGAAAGAACTGACTCATTGGAAAAGATCCTGATGCTGGGAAAGATTGAAGGCAGGAGGAGAAAGGGGATGGCAGAGCATGAGATGGTTGGATGGCATCACTGACTCAATGGACATGAGTTTGAGCAAACTTCAGGAGTTGGTGATGGACAGGGAGGCCTGGGGTGCTGCAGTCCATGGGGCCACAAAGAGTGGGACATGACTGAGTGACTGAACTGAACTGATTCTTTAATGTAGTGTTATTTTGCATGGAAGCTTCTTAAATATTAGTAGTAGAAGCCACTGTCATAATGGTGCTGTTTTAGACATCATTCTAAACATAGTTGTATGTTTTCCCACAATTTCTATATAAGAAAACACATACTGGTTAAGATTAATGGAACATTTAAGAACATTGGGTTGAGTCATATTCAGTAACTCTAAACACCTTTTGAAATCAAATCTTTGTAATTTGCTGTTATGTAGAATAAGTACACTGTATACTTATAAAAAAACAAATTAAGAAAAATATTAATAGGCCTATTTATTAATATCAATACTGTTTTGGGGCTTTCTCAAGGCAAGAATACTGAAATGGTTTGCCATTCCCTCCTCAGTCGACCACATTTTGTCAGACCTCTCTACCGTGACCCGTCTATCTTGGGAGGCCCTACACAGCATGGCTCTCAGTTTCACTGAGTTAGACAAGGCTGCTGTCTATGTGATCAGTTTGGGTAGTTTTCTGTGATTGTAGTTTTCATTCTGTCTGCCCTCTGATGGATAAGAATAAGAGGCTTATGGAAGCTTTGGCCACCTGATGTGAAGAACTGACTCACTGGAAAAGACCCTGATGTTGGGAAAGATTGAAGGTGGGAGGAGAAGGGGATGACAGAGAATGAGATGGTTGGGTGCATCACCGACTCAATGGATGTGAGGTTGAGTAAGCTCTGGGAGTTGGTGATGGACAGGGAAGCCTGGCATGCTGCAGTCCATGGGGTCGCAAAGAGTTGGACACAATTGATCGACTGAACTGAATTAATATTAATAGACCTCCAAACTGTGCCATTACAACAGATGGTGTGCATCACTTTCATGGCATCACCCACAGTTGCTCTCAACTCTGAACTAACCCTCAGTCTCCTCAAGAGGAAAGCGAGTTTCTGAGGTTAGTGATGTTTCTCGTTTCTCCGGGATTCAGTGCCGTGCCTGACACACAGCAGTCCCCAGGAACAATTGCAGAACGAGCGCTGCCTCAGCCACTCTGAGCAGTTGGCAGGTCAGGTCACTGGCATGAGCCGAAGAAAGAAATGTTGGGAGAAGTTTTGTTGTGTTTTATTTTAATGGCCGGAAGATCAAAATGATTTTCCACAGCCATGACCTCATTTCGGCTGGAAAGGTCAATGCTCACCTCCCCCTCGCGTCATCAACTGTCCGGCTGTGCACCCATATTTCTGTCTCTGCTCTTAGCGTGTTTATTGAATGTGTATCATTTTTCAATGTCGATTTTCATAAGCTTAATATGATACTTTAGAAAATGGCAAAGATAAATCTGCTATTTAATTCCAGTTTTGCTCGAAGGGATGGCAGATCATCCACATTCCACATGCTGTCTTTGTAGGGAAATAGGAAATTCTCCAGAGCAATTAGAGTCAGAATATGATTGGAAGGTCTTGACTCTCTCAAGACACCTCCAATTTTTAGACTCTCTGGAATAGTTGAGATGACCTGTGGCCAATGTCCAGGGGACAAGACTGACCCTGGAAAATTAAAGGAGTTTCCCAGCAGGAATTCCCCTGGAGCCAGCACAGGACCACATGGTGCTTCAAAACTGAAGCCAAGAAGCTTGGTCTTTGCTGGAGATGCGCGTGAGTGCAGACAGGCAGCGGGCGTGCTGACCGCGGGCGCTGCCGTGCTCACAGGTGCCCTGCGCTCACAGGGGATGCTCTGAGTGGTCCAGGTTCAAAGTGAGCAGCCGTGAAGCTCTCCTGGGAGACCGAGCCAGCGGTAAGCATAGTTGGACATTCCAGAAATATACTGATGACTTAACATGATCAAATTTGTTGACTCTATATGTCATAACAACCTGGTTCTGGGTGGTGGGGTAGGGAGATGGGGGTGAGGACAGGATGCTTCCGGTTGGGCTGTGCTGCTTTCATGGAGACAACAACAAGCAAGGACTTCCTCCTCCAAGGAAGCAGAGTGGTTGGAAAGCTGAGCCACCTCTGTCAGAGCAGCCCCCAGCCTGGGACCACCCTAAGGCCCTTCCCAAATAGCGTGGAACCTACTCTGTCTTCCTTATTATACTTTATAATTTCAATAGGCATTCCATCTAAACGGGGTTACAGTGGATATGTCTCTGGTCATCTAAGCACTCAAGAGTGAGTTGTTAATTTTTCCTATGTCACTGAGTTTTAATCCAAGTCCTATAATCCTGTGTTTCATTATTTTATCATTGAGCTATGATTAAATTTCTAAGGAAAAATAATAGACTAATTATTTTGTCAATTTGATTTAAATTTTTTGCTAGGTAATTATAGCAAAGAATACCATGTGACAATCTAGTAATTGTGGGAAATCTGGACAGGCTTAATAATGTCAATGACTTAACATTTCGTAATTGTTTGGTGTGATCAGTTCAGACTTAGAGGGAAGGAAGTAGACAAGCATAGTTTTATCCCCCTGGACCAGTCCAGGGATGCATGATGTTTTACTTGGAAGAGTTCAAAGATTTCTAAGTGGTCTTTCCATTTGCTGTGAGTTCTGTCCCTATCTATTTTGCACCTGTATTACAGATTCGTCTTCCCAAAGAAGATATCTGAGCAATGAACCCTAGAATCTGTAGATTAGAAGGGATGGTATGGACAGCCTGCCTCACCCTGCAGCTGGGCATCTGCGTGAAGTGTCTGGATGCTTCCCATGGAGACTTTCTCAACATAGGACCCTTGACCCACCTGCTAGAGGATCGCCTGTGATCTTGTCAAAATGCACATTCTATGTCTGCACCCCTGTTCCACTGACTTGGACACTTGATCATCAGGAGAGCCCTCTGTGGCTCAAAGATAAGGGAAAAATAGCACAAGGCAGTCCATTTTATCCTGGGAAACTCATTATTAGAAAGATACTGGAATGTTACACTCAAAAATTAAACAGCAACAAGAATAGAGATAGGAAAAAAAAATCAAAATAGCTGAATCTCCCTGTCTCACTCCTGGTCGTAAGGCAGAGAGCTATGGTCTTGTGGTCTCTGTGGTCCTACAATCCTGTGGTCCATGTTGTCCTCGGGTCCTGTGGTCCTGTGATTCATGTGGTTCTGTGGTCCACGTGCTTCTGTAATAAAACTTGATGCCTTGGCAACAGAGGACAGTATGTCAGAGACTACGGCTGCCTTTCTTCCAGTTTTATCTGAAAAGATCAGCTATGATGAGTGAATCCTTGACCTTTCTTTGGGCTGGAGGCCCTCATGCTGCTCTGTATTGCTGTTACAAGGTGCAGCGTTTGTGGGCATGTTCCTGAAATGCCCAGGAGTTGTTTGCATGAATGGAGGGAATGTTCTGGAAGCATCAGTGTGCTTCAAGTTCTTCCCTTCACTGTGAGGGATCACCTCACAGTCTCAACAGGCCCCCAACTCAGACTTTGCTTGTTCCCACACAGAGAGATTCTCTATCCTCACTTGCCCTTGGCTCAAAGTCAATGATGAAGCAGCTTGGAGGCTTTTGTGAGTGTAACCAGGCTTCATGCTCTTAAAAGCACTTTTTGAAGTTCATAGAATTATAAAGAGGAGCAGTAGTAGTCTGATGCAGGGAGAATGATGTGTGTGGCTGAGCCCCATCTGTCATCTCAGCAAGTGATGAGGCCAAATTTATAGTTTAGTTTCTAAAGTCTAATAATCTCCAAATGTTCCACCAGACCCCCTTGGCAAGTCCCCTGACGGCAGAGACATGCAAGTGTAATTCAGCTGAGAAAGATGAAGGTTTCACAGTCATAAAATCAGTCCTCTTCTCTTTCTTTATCCTCCAGAGAGATCACTTAAAGATCACACAGTTCTCTTCCCCCCAGTATGCTGACTCTGTATCCAATGCACACATTTGCATGTCTACATGCAACATAGACAGAGAGACATCAGGTGTATGATGAGTATTACCAGGCAAGGTAATAAAATAAGCTCATTCTCTTGAAGCTGCAGTTGTATTTGTATTGTTTGGGATGTTAATTACTGGGTGGATAAATCTGAGAAAAATTAGTCTGGGGACAGCAGAGATGCCCTTTATTTGTTGCCATTTATGTGGATTCTTGTTTCTGTTAAATAAGGGACTTTATTTTTTAAATAAAGTTATGTTCACAGGAAAATTGAGCAGAGGGTAGTAAGAGGCCCCAATATATCCCCTCTCACCCCCCGCCTACTGTTTCCCTATTAGCAGTATCTTGTGTTAGTGAGGCACATTTGTTGCTGTTGGTGAATCTCCATTGACACATTTGTATTTAGCAAAGTCCATGGTTTTTATTATGGTTACTCTCTGTGCTGTGGAGTTTTATGGGTTTTGGCACACAATGTCATGTATCCGTCATTACAGTGTTGTGCAGATTAGTTTCAAGATCCTAAATCTATCTTCATTTATTCCTTCTCTAACAGTCTTCCTTTCTCCATGTAGGTCTGAGTCTCAGGCCTGTATATCCTTCCTTCTCTCTTCAGAAATTCTTTTAATATTTCTCACAAGGCAGATCTACTGCTACAAATTTATTTTTCTTTGTCAGAGAAAGTCTTTACTTTTCCTTCACTTCTGAAGAATAATTTTCCTGGGTTATGCTCTGATAAAGCCTCAAATGGTTAGTCTCTGGTAACAAGGTTTCCCCTGAAGGCAAGCCTCCTAAGTAGGACGGAGTACTCTGGGCATGTTTCAAAAGGGCTCCTTTCCCCTCCCTCTGCCAAAGCATGAGGCGGTGTTCTCTGATCTTCACTCTAAGGACCTGGTAGAGTTCCTGGAGGTAAAACTCACGAGAGTTGGGGACCTTCCAATGACCTGGCCCAAAAGGACCTTTTTTTGTCTCTCAAGTGTGTCCACACTCAAGCTCCAGAAATTATTCAGCCAGCTGTTAAGTGTTCCTGCTGGCTGATTGCTCCAAGGCTTCTGTTTACGCTGTGATTCTCTGCACTCACCTATCTATCTCTTCAGGTTTCAGGGTGACTGTTTGCCCTGAAACCTCAATTCTCCAATGAATCTAAATAGTTGTTATTTTCAAATTATTCAGCTGTTTTCTTATTGTGAGGATGGGACTGGTAATAGCCAAGCTCTTCACATGTTGGGCTGGACACCAGGATATACCATTTTCTTTTCCTCTGGGGCCAGCATTTCAAATTTCCTAGTACTAGTCTATCCACTTCCCAATTTTTAAAGAAATTTTAAATGGTCTGGTTCATCATTGACCTTTGCTATGTAATAAATAATAATTTTCTTGTGTAGACATTATTTTATAAATACTTGCATTATCCTAAAGATCAAGCTGGATTTAGAAAAGGCAGAGGAACCAGAGATGAAATTGCCAACATCCTTTGGATCATCGAAAAAGCAAGACATTTCTAGAAAAACATCTACTTCTCCTTTATTGACTATGCCAAAGCCTTTGACTGTGTGGATCACAATAAACTGTGGAAAATTCTGAACGAGATGGGAATACCAGACCACCTGACCTGCCTCCTGAGAAATCTGTATGCAGGTCAGGGAGCAACAGTTAGAACTGAACATGGAACAACAGACTGGTTCCAAATAGGAAAAGGAGCGTGTCAAGGCTGCATATTGTCACCCTGCTTATTTAACTTATATGCAGAGTACATCATGAGAAATGCTGGACTGGATGAAGCACAATCTGGAATCAAGACTGCCAGGAGAAATATCAAGAACCTCAGATATGCAGGTGACACCACCCTTATGGAAGAAAGCGAAGAACTAAAGAGTCTCTTGATGAAAGTGAAAGAGGAGAGTGAAAAAGTTGGCTTAAAACTCAACATTCAGAAAACTAAGATCATGACATATGGTCCCATCACTTCATGGCAAATAGATGGGGAAACAGTGGAAACAATCACGGACTTTAGTTTTGGGGGCTCCAAAATCACTCAGAAGGTGACTGCAGCTATGAAATTAAAAGAAGCTTGCTTCTTGAAGGAAAAGTTATGACCAACCTAGACGGCATATTAAAAAGCAGAGACATTACTTTGCCGACAAAGGTCCATCTAGTCAAAGCTATGGTTTTTGCAGTAGTCATGTATGGATGTGAGAGTTGGACTATAGAGAAAGCTGAACGCCAAAGAACTGATGCTTTTGAACTGTGGTGTTGGAGAGTCCCTTGGACTGCAAGGAGGTCCAGCCAGTCCATCCTAAAGGAAATCAGTCCTGAATGTCAATTGGAAGGACTGAGGCTGAAGCTGAAACTCCAATATTTTGGCCACCTAATGTGAAGAACTGACTCACTTGAAAAGACCCTGATGCTGGGAAAGAGTGAAGGCAGGCGGAGAAGGGGACGACATAGGATAAGATGGTTGGATGGCATCACCGACACAATGGACATGAGTTTGAGCAAGCTCCAGAAGTTGGTGAGGGACAGGGAGGCCTGGCCTGCTGCAGTCCATGGGGTGGCAAAGAGTCAGACACGACTGAGTAACTGAATTGAACTGAACTGAACTGAAAGATTACAACCATTTTCATGTATATTTGGGGGGTTTTTGTTTCTTTGTTTGTTTTTTACCCACAATAACAGTCTTAATGTTGCCAAACATCTCTAGTTTAAGTTACTCAGTCGCGTCTGACTCTTTGAAACCCCATGGGCTATAGCCCATCAGGCTCCTCTGTCCATGGGATTTCCCAGGCAAGAATACTGGAGTGGATTACCATTTCCTCCTCCAGGGGATATTCCCCATCCGGGGATCAAGCCCAGGCCTCCTGCATTGCAGGCAGACTCTTTACTACTCGGCCACCTGGGAAGCCCCAAACATTCAGAAGCATCTTTACACAGGAATCTGATCTTTGAGTCTAATAATAATGAAGAGGATAAAAGTTGGATTCATTCTCTTCTGAGCAGTCCTTCCCACGTCTGTAGAAGCCAAATTATCCATTTCAAATATTCTTCTTCATGACTCTCTTGTAGATACTCCCAAAGAAGGATAAAAGTATTTACCTTCTATGAAAATATTGACATTTTATTTTCATTGAATAAAAACTTGATATCTATTTAGAAAATAGTGAAACATATAAAATGCTTCAATGCCAAAGGAGCACATATTAACTCAATATTAATGTTATATTTATATTAATATAATATATGTAATAAACATGTATTACTTGTAACAAGAGTAATACATATAATAAACATGCATTGCTTTCCAGGAACCTGTGTAAGAGCCGGACATGTGGAGATGAGTAGAATCTGCCTGTGGTCTTCAAGGAACACGCTATCCGTTGGAATAGTATAGGTATGATTTCTGACACCTGGTGATTCAGGGTTCTGATTCTCCAGCATGAAGAAGAATGGCCTGTCAATCAAGGCCCCTCTGGGAGGAAAAGATCTTCCATGTAGGTAACAAAAGATCCCAATTCCAGGACTGAACAAGAAAGACAATAAACTAAAACAGTGAAGTTTTAAGGAAGCTCAGGATCATCTTACTACCACCCCAGCGTAAGTGAGGAAGTTGTGATGGGAAGAGCTGCCCAGCTTTGGGCAGCCAAGGTGCACCCTCTGCAGGCCAGCGGGTCCTCCTCCCAGACTCTGCCTCTTGGGAGGGCGCCCGCGCCCAGTGCGGGGTCTCGGGTCTGACCGGCCACGTCTCTGCAGCTGTGCGTGTGTTGCCAGAAGACAGGGCAGGCGGTGGACAGCAGCCTGGGTGATGGAGCAGAAAGCGGCAGTCTTAGAAAACTTAGGAAATTACTTATAACCAATTTCAGTTGAAGGTACTAACTTACATGTCAATTGTGATGGTTAATATTTATGTATCAACTTGACTGGGCACCAGGGCACCAAGATGCTTGGTCAATACTACTATGGGTGCATCTGTTAGGGTGTAGTCAGTAGACTGCATACAGAACGCTGCCATCCACCGTGCAGGGGGCATCCCCCAGCTTCGTGGGCCCCTGATGAAACAGAAGACGAGCAAGTGAGGATCTGCTGTGCTGAGGTCCAATGTTCTTTGAGCTGTGACTCAGTCTTCTCTGGCTCCAGGCTGGGGCAGCAGCCAACACGTCAACTTTCCGGTTCTCAGGCCTACAGACTGAATACCTGGGGATACTCAGCCTCCACACCAAAAGCAGCAGTCCTATACATACATTTACATGCATGTGCACATACATGTACGCACATAGGTATGTGTGTATATATCCTATTGATTCTGTTTCTCTGGAAAACCCTGCCTGATACTAATAATACTGTACCAGTTTTATATTAGTATGGTTATTGTTGTTCAGTTGTTCAGTCAGGTCTGACTCTTTGTGACTGCATGGACTGCAGCACACCAGGCCTCCCTGTCCATCACCAACTCCCGGAGCTTGCTCAAACTCATGTCCATTGAGTCAGTGATGCCATCCAACCATCTCATCCTTTGTCGTCCCGTTCTCCTCCTGCCTTCAGTCTTTCCCAGCATCGGGGTCTTTTCCAGTGAGTCAGCTCATCACATCAGGTAGCCAAAGTATTGGAGCTTCAGTTTCAGCATCAGTCCTTTCAATGAATATTCAGGACTGATTTCCTTTAGGATGGACTGGCTGGATCTCCTTGCAGTCCAAGGGACTCTCAAGAGTCTTCTCCAACACCACAGTTCAAAAGCATCAATTCTTCAGTGCTCAGCTTACTTTATGGTCCAACTCTCACAGGCATACATGACACTGGAAAAACCACAGCCTTGACTAGACGGACCTTTGTTTGGGAAGTAATGCCTGTGCTCTTTACTAGTGTGGTACCAAACTAATAATCAATGGATAACACATTCAAAACGTGTTTTAGTTAATTCTCTGTAAGAAATAGATGATTTTGCCCTATGTTTATTCTACGGCTAATATATTTATTGAGTGAAATTTTTCTTATTTAGAAAATGAATCTGACCACAAGATAAGTGAATTGTTTAAGGTAGACAGATATGAATCCCAGTCTTTCTCTAACATGTTCACTCTTCTTTTACTTTAAAAATGTATTTTTATGTTTTTAAATAAAAATTGTGTATATTTAAGGTGTACAATATGAAGATTTGATACACATGGTGAGATGGTTATGACAGTCAAGCTAATCATCTTGTCACGTCCACACATAATTATCATCTTTCTGTGTGATGAGTCCACATCAAAACTACTATCTTCTCTGTCTTTAACTACCCCATTTGTCCTATTTCAAACTTGGTTTCTAAAAACTCTAATTTTCTTTCCTTTGTATAAGAAGCATGAATAGTTTCCAAAAAAACTTTCAAGAAGTTAAAAGAATAGAAAATAAAGCAGTAATCCATCTTTCAGGATTTAAATGTCTGTTAAAAGCTATGCTTGCATCTCTAGCTTTTGGCTTATTAATAGGTATAGTGAAATTTCTAGTTATAATATACAGTTTCTCCAAAATGTATACCATAGCTAATGCACAGTTTTTCTAAATTTCCCTTTGCTATTTTTTCCAAGCTGGTTCCACAGTGATCTCACAGTTATTGAGAGCGACAATCAGCCCAAGTGTGGTTTCCCGTGAATGGAGTGTAGCGGGAGCAGCTGCCACGTCTAACTCTGGCGCCCGTTGCCGCTCGGAGCCTCGGCGCAGAAGCTCAATCAGGAGACTCATTAGAGGCCTCACGAGCTGGGACTTCCTGCGTTGAATGATTTTGTTTAAAGTTGTTTTGCTTCTGCTCCACTTTCTTAATGAAGTTGATACTGTGGGTATTTTGGGTTCTGTGGGCATGCGGCTGTGAATAGATGCACAGTCTTCCAGTTTTCAAAGATTTTTGTGTTTCTTTGTAAAAATACACGACAGTCACCAAGCGCATTTAAAAGGAATGACTTGTCTTGCGAGCAGAGAAAGATTTGCTTGGAATAGAACATGCCCCACTGGCCTCCAACTTCTGAGAGTGGGCACCCAAAGACAGCAAGACCTTGACCTTGTATCATTTGTGATAAGGTGATTTTGGAGGGCAGAGTCTTTGAATGATTGCAATACTCTAAGTATAACCACCTTCTTGTACTAAGCATTTTTTAATACAAAATTATTCTAAATTATTTGCCCTGTTTTCTTACCTTAGGAGAAGACAGTTTTGGTCAAAATAAAATGCTTGAGCAACTCTAGTGTTATTTCGATCACTGGCCTTAAGCCGAGCATGACCTGCGTATCCCCTTCCCTCTGGGCTCTCCCTCAACGCCGCCCCTGGTCTCCCACAGGAAGCGCGGTGCACCTGCTCCTCCACACCACCCACTGCTGTTAGGAAAATTAAGGGAGATAAAACCTGCTAAGCTGGTAATCCTAATCTTACTAATTTATTACTGTCTAATGAAGATGGCAGCTGCACTTTTTAAGCCAACTTTAAAACCAATATTTTGTTCAAAAAAAATTGGCATTGCCTGAATTGACACTACCAAAACAAATGAAGGATATTTTCAAGCAAATAACACCCCTGACAGGAAGATCCCAGACTAAATGTCTCAGGATTGCCCATTGGTTGCCGTCAGGAACACAGGCCCTAGATCAGGAGCCCAGAGCAGGAACAGCAAGCAGGCAGCCCACTGTTACAGCGGGAGATGAAGGCTGCCCTGACCCAGGGCTGCAGCTGTCCCCATTTCATTGCTGGTTGAAATGCAGTCTATTTTTCTGTATCAGTTTTGCTATCTGCTATGCACAGGTAAGTAACACAGAACTTCTGTTGACCCCTAAAGACGCATGGCAAGAGCTGGGTAGATTTTCACTAAGTTAGTGGTGTGACTTTTGAGAGTTATAATGACAAAAGCGTTGCAGGGCTAAGTGTCAGGAACACACTGAAAAGATGTGGGATGTCCCACAAAAAAACCTGCAAAATGCATCCTCCTGGGAGCCTGAGACGAAGAGACACGTGGCCCACAGCTCAGGGGGCCATGCTGAGTCCAGAGAGGGAGACGTGGAGGATAGCTTTGGTCAGACCTGCAGCCGTGGAGGAGCATCTGTCTGCGGGGCGGGGTGTAGAGAAAACCCAGACACGGGGCCTGACAGAGAGGAACTGCAGGCAAACCAGAGGCGACGAACCTCGGGCTCAGCGGAGTCCCCTCACCTGGACCAGGGGGCCTCTCACCTGGGATGGGTGAGGGGCCTGGAGCCGATCCCCGAGGTGCCCAGTCGATTAGTCTGCGAGTGAGGAGGCAGGCTGTCCGCTGAGAAGATGGGGAGCCTCAGCAATGGCGGCGAGTTTGGGGGGCAGCCGGGTCAGCAGTCTGAGGAGGGGGCTGGTGAGCAGAGATGGTGACGGGCGGTCAGCGCAGTCTCTGTTTCAGGCACACAGAGGCGCTTAATCCTTCAGAATCCCAGGGCGGTAAATGCTACTGTTATTCGCAGATCATGGCACTGAGCCAGAGAAGGTGACCGGAAAGATGCGCAGGACCGCACGGACTGGACAGAGCCCAGGGGGCCCCGGAGGCCGCGGACGCACGGCAGCCGGTGCTCTGGGCCACGCTCCTTGCTGCATCCGAGAGAATGTGTTAGAGCTTTTTCACATTGGCTACTGACTTTATCTAAGAAGTGACATTTGAGTATTAATTTATTTCCTGTACTCTTCGGAGTGGTAATAAACCCCTAAGCAGAGAAAACATCCTTAGCTGTGTACTGTTCTGGGTATAAAGGCCTCTCCTAGCTTCTTCCCGCAGCCCTACACTTGTCTAATGATACGTTTTCCTTTATTGCGTATCTGCATGTGCCTCGCTCCTCCTGCTAACCGGCCATGTTTGTGTCTTTTGAAAGGTCCTGCTTGTGCTCAGGCGCTGACATCCCTGCCAACACACAAAGCTCCGCGTCACACAGAAGCAGGAGGGAGCGGACTCTGGAGGTGAGCGCAGGGTGAGCTTTTAACGGAACAGCCTGAGACCGCCAGCACCGCTGAGGCAGGAGCCAGGCTGAAGCGGGGAATCGCAGACAGACAGATGGACGGACAAGAGGCTAAGGTGGACTCGGGAGGGCAGACACCCCCTAAGCTGCTACAGTGGAGTCTGATTTCTGTAACCAGAAAAGGTCACACCACGGGGACCTAGAAAGCAGGGCAATTAGGATAGGGAACCTGTGGCTCAGCCCCAGAGTGAGGGCTTCACAAGTCGGTCCCCAATTGCAGAAGAGAGAAGGAAGCTTCTGGAAGCGCTGTTATGCAGGTGGGGCCATTAGCGCCCCGGAGAACCCCACCAGGCCAGGCAGGCGTGAGCAGAGGCCCAGACTCACCTCGGCAGCTACGGGGTTGGGGGGCGCCCCTCAGCAGAGGTGGTGAGGTGACCCTGGGACAGGGAGTGGGTGAAGAGCATAAAACACACCCCAAGGTCTTCGGGAAGCTCGGGGCACAGGGACCTGTTTTGAAAAGATCCACAGGTGATGCATAGGCTCTGCAGGATTTGAAAAGCAGGACATAAAGAATTTCTAATTAGTTCACTTGCGTTTTGGCAAATATGCCTTTATTCATCAGAAGCATGTGGTTTGTGCAGCTTAAGTGATTTTTGCACAAATGTTATGACTAAAATGACATAGAAATCATCGTAAAACACTTGACAGACTGCAGACATGACTTACTTTACATCTACCTTCCATTTTACAGAAATATGTTGAAATTTTTTTAAAAAATGCTGTGAGATTGCTGTATGGACTTCCTGACTAAGAATACAAAATGAAAACTCATTTATTATCTGCATTGTTCTGCCTTAAAAATCAATGAAAGCACCCACCAGAATGTTATTTAAATTGAAATACGACCATGCATTGAAAGTCAGCGCAGCTTGAAGGACACGTGACCTTCTCACGGCCGTTCGTGTCTCGCTCCGGCCGATGACCTGTGTGTCTCTGTTGAGAGACCCCAGCCCAACGGCCCCGTGCCTGCGCTGCCTCCATCCCGGGGGCACCACTGGGGATGCTGGCAGCATTGGTCCTGCTGTTCTGGAAGGGCTAACATTGTGCATTAACATTAAACATAAACGTGTGTGTAAGTTTTAAGCACGTGCGTGCGTGCTAAGTCGCTTCAGTCGTGTCCACTTCTTTGCAACCGCATGGACTATAGCCCCCCAGGCCCCTCTGTCCACGGGATTCTCCAGGCAGGAATACTGGGGTGGTTGCCACAGCCTCCTCCAGAGGATCTCCCAGACCAGGCACTGAACTTGTGTCTCTGTCTCCTGCTTTGGCAGGAGGGTTCTTCACTGCTAGCAGGGCGTGGGAAGCCCATTAAACGCGTGTGTGTGAACACATATCTGTAGTTGTAATATATTGCAGCAGAAGGTTTTTCTTGGTTGTGACCCTGTGTTTTCATGTTTCCTTTCAGTTACAGTATCACCATTCTAAATTCACCAGATGAAATTTACATGAAAGTGATTTATCAGATGTTCTAAGAACCTGATTGTAATAGTGTTTTCTTTATTTCTTTTTCTTCACAAAACACTTTCTCAGACTCCTCTATTAATTATGTCTAAATATGTGTATATGTTTTTAAAAAATAAAATACTATAAGATTTAAATTTTCTAGTATTTATTCTGGCACCAATAAATTAATGTTACATTAACTTTTATAATATTTAGATTGCAGAGGCCCAGAAACTGATTTATATGGTCCCCTAGAAGCACTGTGAAGGAGCATTCTTTGATTCTTTTATTCAGAACTCAAGACTTTGGCCAAGTTTTTTCTTTTTTTATTCCCTGCTTCTAGTTTAAAAACTATTGTGCTTTCATTGAAAAATTTGTGCATCCAATCTAAAATAAAGAGAGACATTGAAACAAAACTCAGCAAGAATCCCACAATTCTGAAAAAGTTTCAGGTAGTACTTGTTCCCTCTCCTACACACAGATTTCACTTTAGAAAAATGAAAAGTGGAAGGCACCATGTGGTCAATCAGCTTGGGCTGCCATAATGAAACTCCACAGACTGGGTGACACTCACTTCTCCCAGTTCTGGAGACTGGATGCCCAAGATCAAGGTGCCAGCCAGCCTGGCTCCCCGTCCGAGCAGGGCAGCGACTCCCATCTTCATGCTGTGTCCTCACACGGGTGGGGGCAGCTGGGTCTCCTCTGCCCTTATGACCTCACTTAACCTTCACCGCCTGCTCATGGGCCCCCTATGCACGTTCAGGGACCTGGGGTCAGGGCTTCAACAAAGGGTTTTGGGGTCACATCCACTCTACAACGTTATACATACTATTTTATAAGTGATATCTTAGCAATATAATGTGAATGACACTACATGTCATGAAACCATATCATTTGTAGTGACTACCTGGTGTTACTGTGTATAAAACATAATGTATTTAACTAACTCTTATTATTTCCAACTATATTTTTCAAATAAACACAATATTTCAGAGCATTTTTATAGATAAATCTTTGTGTTTATCATTTATTACTCAACCATTATTATTATTCAGTATTACCCATTAAAAGACGCTTGCTGCTTGGAAGAAAAGCTATGACCAACCTAGACAGCATATTAAAAAGCAGAGACATTACTTTGCCAATAAAGGTCCGTCTAGTCAAGGCTATGGTTTTTCCAATAGTCATGTATGGATGTGAGAGTTGGGCTATAAAGAAAGCTGAGTGCCGAATAATTGGTGCTTTTGAACTATGATGTTGGAGAAGACTCTTGAGAGTCCCTAGGACTGCAAGGAGATCCAACCAGTCCATCCTAAAGGAGATCAGTACTGAATATTCATTGGAAGGACTGATGCCAAAGGTGATGCTCCAATCCTTTGGCCACCAGATGCGAAGAACTGACTCTTGAAAAGACCCTAATGCTGTACCTAAAACTGCCTCTATCAACAGCTATTGATCAACAATGATATATGTATTTTTTAACAACTTCATAAATATGTATAGTGGTCTGCCATTGTATCTGATAACTGAGATTACTTATAATGCAGTTTTTCATGCTTATTGGTTATTCATATTTCTTCTTTGATGAAGGGTCTCTTTGACAATTTTTTACAACTAAAAATATTCAATTTGTATTGCAATTTAATAAGTTACATGAAAATAATTAAACACAATGTCTAAGTGGGATTTATTCCAGGAATGCAAGTTTGGTTTAACACCCCAGACTCAATCAGATAAGACACTGTAGGGGCTGAGTCCAGCACAGAAGGCATGGTCTTTTCAGTGGATGAGAAACAAAGCCTCTCCAGCTTTGCTGCTGCCGCAGGAGGGTCCCCGTAACGCTGCGCTTGCTGAGCCTTCCTGAGGCTGCTGCAGACCTAGCCGCCTGTGTCATGACTTTCAGTAACTGCATTTGTGGACTGGAGTAGGGACTGGAGTCTCCCTCAAAGGAGCCTTGGGCCATGTCTATGGGGCTCAAGGTGAATCTCCTTCCTTGAATGCAAGATGTGTGATCGAAGCTGCTCACAGGAGCAGCTCTTGGTCTGTGGCCGTTGGCTGTTTGTCTCCAGAGGTGCTGAACCCAGTTCTGGAGCGTCCAGGGACAAGGCTGGCAGCCCGTGCACCCACGGTCCATCAGGGGCTGCTCAGTGAGGGGGAGCGGATGCAACCCTCCAGCCGGCGGACATTCGCACTAAGAGCAGTGTTCACTGGGGCCCCCAGACGCGATGCCTCTGCCGCCAGCATAGACAGGCGCTGCGGGGGTGAGGGAAACGCTCGGCATCAGAGGGTACAACAAAGAGGTGACTCAAACCCGTCTCATATCCCTTCCCCTTAAACCCAGAAAAACAACGATCGCCAACAACAAGGCCCCTGACCTCTGAGAGGAGGAGTCTTAGAAACGTGAGAAGACTGGAACCTGCATCCCCAGAGTACCCCTCATAACAAAAAAGAAAGAAGGAAGGAAGTAGGAAGGAAGGGAAGGCCATGAAACCTGGGCACGCGGAAGAAGGAGAAAAAGAAAGAGGTCTGCAATTTGAGCTGACTAAAAATCCAGAATTTATGTACAGATATATATATAATAATATAAAATATAATATAGGGCTTCTCTGTTGGTTCAGCAGTAAAGAATCTTCCTGCCAATGCAGAGGACTCAGGTTCGATCCCTGGGTCAGGAAGGTCCCCTAGAGAAGGAAATGACAACCCACTCCAGTATTCTTGCCTGGGAAATCCTGTGGACAGAGGGGCCTGGCGGACTACCATCCAAGGGGTCACAAAGACTTGGGCACGACTTAGGAACTAAGCAATAACAATATATAATATACCGTATATAACACAAAGAAAAGATTAAAAAGGCTGAGTGGCTTTTGTGGTCTTTAAACAGAATTTCATGAAAATCTTAAAATCTAAAACTCGTAGAGGAAAACATAGGCAAAACACTCTCTGACATAAATTATAGCAGGATCCTCTATGACCCACCTCCCAGAGTAATGGAAATAAAAGCAAAAATAAACAAATGGGACCTAATTAAACTTAAAAGCTTTTGCACAACTAAGGAAACTATAAGCAAGGTGAAAAGACAGCTTTCAGAATGGAAGAAAATAATAGCAAATGAAGCAACTGACAAAGAATTAATCTCTAAAATAAACAAGCAGCTCCTGCAGCTCAATTCCAGAAAAATAAACGACCCAATCAAAAAATGGGCCAAAGAACTAAACAGAGATTCTCTTCCAACAGAAGACATACAAGATGGCATTAACAACACATTTGAAAAGATGCCTCAACATTCATCATTATCAGAGAAATGCAAATCAAAACCACAATGAGGTACCATCTCATGCCTGGTCGAATGGTGCCATCTGAACAAGTTAACACACAATTAACTGCTGCAGATGTGTGGAGAAAAGGGAACCCTCTTACATGTTGGTGGAATACAATACTTTAGAACAGCCACTATTGGAGAAAAGTGTGAGATTTCCTTAAAAAAACTGGAAATAGAACTGCCATAAGACCCCAGCATCCCACTCTGGGCATACACACTGAGGAAACCCAGAATTAAAAGAACACATGCACCCCAATTCATCGACAGCACTGTTTATAATAGCCAGGACATGAACAAAACCTAGATGATCCATTGGCAGAAAATGGATAGAAAGTGTGGTACATATACACAATGAATATCAGGTTCAGTCGCTCAGTCGTGTCCAACTCTTTGCGACCCCCATGAATCGCAGCACGCCAGCTCCCTGTCTATCACCAACTCCCGGAGTCACCCAAACCATGTCCATCGAGTCGGTATCGCGCATACCAGCCATCTTCACCCTCTGTCGTCCCCTTCTGCCTCCTGCCCTCAATCTTTCCCAGCATCAGCGGTATTTTCCAATGAGTTTCAACTCTTCACATGAGGTGGTCAGAGTATTGGAGTTCAGCTTCACATCAGTCCTTCCAATGAACACCCAGAGACTGATCTCCTTTAGGATGGACTAGTTGGATCTCCATTGCAATCCAAGGGCTCTCAAGAGTCTTCTCCAACACCACAGTTCAAAACATCAATTCTTCAGTGCTCAGCTTTCTTCACCGTCCAACTCTCACATCCATACATGACCACTGGAAAAACCATAGCCTTGACTACACTGGACCTTTGTTGGCAAAGTAATGTCTCTGCTTTTAAATATGCTATCCAGGTTGGTCATAACTTTCCTTCCAAGGAGTAAGCATCTTTTAATTTCATGGCTGCAATCACCATCTGCAGAAAAATAAAGTCTGCCACTGTTTCCTTGTTTCCACATCTATTTGCCATGAAGTGATGGGACCAGATGCCATGATCTTAGTTTTCTGAATGTTGAGCTTTAAGCCAACTTTTTCACTCTCCTCCTTCACTTTCATCAAGAGGCTTTTTAGTTCCTCTTCACTTTTTACCATAAGGATGGTGTCATCTGCATATCTGAGGTTATTGATATTTCTCCTGGCAATGGAATATTACTCAGCTATTAAAAAGAATGCATTTGAATCAGTTCGAATGAGGTGGGTGAAACTGGAGCCTATCACACAGAGTGAAGTAAGTCAGAAAGAAAAATACCAATACAGTGTATTAACTCATATATATGGAATTTAGAAAGATGGTAATGATGACACTATGTGCAAGACAGCAAAAGAGACACAGACTTTTGGACTCTGTGGGAGAAGGCGAGGGTGGGATGATTTGAGAGAATAGCATTGAAACATGTGTATTACCATATGTGAAATAGATCGCCAGTCCGTGTTTGATGCATGAGACAGGGTGCTCGGGGCTGGTGCACTGGGATGACCCTGAGGGATGGGATGGGATGGGGAGGGAGGTGGGAGGGGGGTTCAAGATGGGGGACACATGTACACCCATGGCTGATTCATACCAATGTATGGCAAAAACCACTACAATGTTGTAAAGTAATTAACCTCCAATTAAAATAAATAAATTAATTTTTTTTAAAACTTAAAATCTGTTCTTCACCTAAAGAAAGTAAAAATTTACAGAATGAGACAACATATTTGCAGAGTACATATTTGATAAGGGGATCTTATCCAGGATACATGAATAACAGCTGCCAATAAAAATGAAAAATCAGGTAATACATTTTCTTTAAAATGGGCAAAGGATGTGAGTGGAGGATGCTCCAAAGATGATATATAACTATTCGGTGAACATATGAAGAGCTACTCAATGTTATTAGGCATCAAGGGAATGCACATCAAAACATTAGGAGGCTAAAACAAAAAGACAAAAATATACACTGGCAAAGATGCAGAGAAACTGGATTCCTCATCCTTGCTTGTGAGAATGTAAAATGCAGCCATTTTGGAAAAACAGCTCAGCTTTGGCTTTTTCCAAAAATAGTAAACTTGTTGCCATATGATTCAATACTTCCATTCCTAGGTATCTGTTCAAGGGAATTAAAATCGTATGTCCACAAAAGCACACAAGCATTACTCGGAGTACCTAAAGTGGGAAAACAACCTAAATACTCAACAAATGACTAATGGTCAAATAACATGTGTTATTCTGTCCAAGGGGATATTATCCCACAATAAAATGCATGGAGTGTTTCTGCCAGCTACAGCATGGATAAACCAGGCAGAAAAGGCCTGTCACAGAGATGTATGAGCCCACAGATCTTAACCATCAGATCAGGTCCCTCCATAGACAGCGAGGCGCCTTGGTGTGGCCGGGACCTTGGAGGGAGGAGAGGTAAGGAGTGCCTGCCGGTGGGCTGATGGAAACACCCTCACCAGTGAGGGGGCACAGCTGTAAGCACACTCAAAGCAAACATAACCCCGCACCTGGATCAGGCAGCTTGAAGGGTGGATTTCGTGGTATGTGGGTCGTATCTCAACAAAGCTGCTATTAATAGGAGGATGTGGCAGCGAAGATATAGGATACGAGGCTCTCTCACCACCTGAGAAATGCGGATCGTCTGAGAGCGAGTTGCCATTGGTCTCTTAGTCTTGGCTGCCCCTATGTGAGGCCTTAGGGAAAAGACCCGCAGAAAGAAAGCTGCTACCCCCCTTTTTGAAGTAGCCTTCAACAACATTTGTCAACATTACATGTGCATTTGTGTTCTGGCTGGACAATCCCTCTTTCAGGAACTTCCCCTGAGGATGACTCTCCATGACACAGAATGCAAACACATGGAGTTATTGACTGTCTTGCTGAATCCACATAATATTGACAGTAACCTGCATGTCCGTATGTCAGAGGCAAGTCCAACAAATTGTTGTGCCCACATAGGAGAATACTCTGAGTTGTGAGACAGAAAGGGAGTGTCACTAAGTGGGCCAGTTCAGTTCAGTTCAGTCTCTCAGTCATGTCCGACTCTTTGTGACCCCATGAATCGCAGCACGCCAGGCCTCCCTGTCCATCACTAAGTTCCGGAGTCCACCCGAACCCATGCCCATTGTGTCAGTGATGCCATCCAACCTTCTCATCCTCTGTCGTCCCCTTCTCCTCCTGCCCTCAATCTTTCCCAGCATCAGGGTATTTTCCAATGAGTCAACTCTTCACATGAGGTGGCCAAAGTATTGGAGTCTCAGCTTCAACATCAGTCCTTCCAATGAACACCCAGGACTGATCTCATTTACGATGGACTGGTTGGATCTCCTTGCAATCCAAGGGACTCTCAAGAGTCTTCTCCAACTCCACAGTTCAAAAGCATCAATTCTTCGGCGCTCAGCTTTCTTCGCCATCCAACTCTCACATCCATACATGACCACTGGAAAAACCATAGCCTTGACTAGACAGACCTTTGTTGGCAAAGTAATGTCTCTGCTTTTAAATATGCTATCCAGGTTGGTCATAACTTTCCTTCCAAGGAGCAAGTGTCTTTTAATTTCATGGCTGCAACCACCATCTGCAGTGATTTTGGAGCCCAGAAAAATAAAGTCTGACACTGTTTCCACTGTTTCCCCATCTATTTGCCATGAAGTGATGGGACCAGATGCCATGATCCTAGTTTTCTGAATGTTGAGCTTTAAGCCAACTTTTTCACTCTCCTCTTTCACTTTCATCAAGAGGCTTTTTAGTTCCCCTTCACTCTCTGCCATAAGGGTGGTGTCATCTGCATATCTGAGGTTATTGATATTTCTCCTGGCAAACTTGATTCCAGCTTCTGCTTCCTCCAGCCCAGCATTTCTCATGATGTACTCTGCATATAAGTTAAATAAGCAGTGTGACAATACACAGCCTTGACATACTCTTTTTCCTATTTGGAACCAGTCTGTTGTTCCATGTCCAGTTCTAACTGTTGCTTCCTGACCTGCATACAGGTTTCTCAAGAGGCAGGTCGGGTGGTCTGGTATTCCCATCTCTTGAAGAATTTTCCACAGTTTATTGTGATCCACACAGTCAAAGGCTTTGGCATAGTCAATAAAGCAGAAATAGATGTTTTTCTGGAACTCTCTTGCTTTTTCGATGATCCAGCAGATGTTGGCAATTTGATCTCTTGTTCCTCTGCCTTTTCTAAAACCACCTTGAACATCTGGAAGTTCACGGTTCACATATTGCTGAAGCCTGGCTTGGAGAACTTTGAGCATTACTTTACTAGTGTGTGAGATGAGTATAATTGTGTGGTAGTTTAAACATTCTTTGGCATTACCTTTCTTTGGGATTGGAATGGAACCCGACCTTTTCCAGTCCTGAGGCCGCTGCTGAGTTTTCCAAATTTGCTGGCACATTGAGGGCAGCGCTTTCACAGCATCATCTTTTAGGGTTTGAAATAGCTCAACTGGAATTCTATCACCTCCACTAGCTTTGTTCGTAGTGATGCTTCCTAAGGCCCACTTGACTTCACATTCCAGGATGTCTGGCTCTAGGTGAGTGATCACACCTTCATGATTATCTGGGTCATGAAGATCTTTTTTGTACAGTTCTTCTGTGTATTCTTGCCACCTCTTCTTAATATCTTCTGCTTCTATTAGGTCCATACCATTTCTGTCCTTTATTGAGCCCATCTTTGCATGAAAAGTTCCCTTGGTATCTCTAATTTTCTTGAAGAGATCTCTAGTCTTTCCCATCCTATTGTTTTCCTCTATTTCTTTACAGTGATCACTGAGGAAGGCTTTCTTATTTCTCCTTGCTATTCTTTGGAACTCTGCATTCAAATAGGAATATCTTTCCTTTTCTCCTTTGCTTTTTGCTTCTCTTCTTTTTACAGCTATTTTAAGGCCTCTTCAGACAACCATTTTGCTTTTTTGCATTTCTTTCTCTTGGGGATGGTCTTGATCCTTGTCTCCTGTACTAAGTGAGCCAAAATGTGTAAAAAGAAAAAAAAGGAAAGAAGACACGTGTCTGTGTGATTGTGTGAAACACACGCGGGGTGGGGGCTAAGCTGAGGGGCTGGGAGCAGGACTCGGGGTAAATATAGGGACAGGGACACTTCCGGGAATGCAGTGTGGCTTATTTCTTAGCAAAACCTGTTCATGCTAATTTTATACATTTTTGCCTTGTTTCTATTTTTGCCCAAATTTTGTCTTCTAATATGGACTCAGTCACATTTCTGTTTTGAACGGGTTACATTAATTATCAGACACCCTATTTTCAGCCAGTCACAGAAGCACATTTTGACTGCACGTCCACTTTGTTTCAACACCCTCTGCCACCGGCATGCTTTACTGCTTGTTCTGATTTTCTTAAAGCAATGACACTGGGGTGCCCAAACATGTAATTCTCCCACCTGCAGGGGTCTTTCCAAATATAACAGTCCACACACACATTTGCACTGAAGTTATGCAGAGGGATTCCTCAGAGTCAAGTTTAAAATCTCCTCTTGGGACTTCCCTGGTGGCCCAGCGGTTAAGAATCCACCTGCCGATGCAGGGGACCCCAGTTTGACTCCTGGTCTAGGGAGATTCCACGCGCAGGGGGCAGCTGAGGCCATGCACCACAGCTGCTGGACCCATGCTTTAGAGCCTGGGCGCCACGACCACTAAGCCTGTGCGCCAACTGCGGAAGCCTGTGGTCCAGGGTGTGTGCTCCGGAGCAGCAGGAGCCACCGCAATGAGAAGCCCACGTACCGCAACTAGAGAAAGACTGCCCACAGCAGCAAAGACCCAGCACAGCCAAAAATATATTTAAAAATTTAAAAACCTTAAAACAAAGTCTTCTCCTGAGACCTGCCTGGTTCTGCAGTTTGGGTTGTCTGGCCCCTGTGCGGGGTGTTTGCCCCATGAATCGGGCGGCTCTGTGGGTCAGCCCCCTCCATGAGCCCCAGGGCTGGCAGGAGGCCAGCCTGCCTACTCGTGTCTATGTTGTGTTTCCCGCTGATGGCTCACTCTCGGGGAAAGTGCATGCGTCTTTGGAAGGTATCTGTCTGGCTAATACCTTAGCTGATTTTCCCAGGTTATACCAGCCTCGTTTATATGAATAATTTTATTTTCTACTAAAGGCTTTTTCCTATCGTTAAAAAATTGTCACAATGAATTAATGTAATTTCTGAGTTTTCTTTCAATGGGAAGAAGAAACAGGAAATGAAACATTTATTACACAGCAGATGATGCTCAGACTTTGGATGAAAGCCAGGGGCCTCAGGGAATTAGGGGTATTCCTTCAAGTTACCTGCTTAGTTATCAAACTGGAGCCCAAACCAGCAATTCCTATAGGTCTCATCCCACAGAATCTACACAAAGGAGGAAACTGACTGTAGAAAGACTTTGCATCAGCTGCCAAATTCTCAGGGAGAATCAGCCACTCTCATGAGAATCCCGTTAATCCTAACTCTCCAGGCACAAAATCCACACGGCTTTGTGGCCTCGGTGAGGAGATGATCCCCTTCTGGCTCTTTTGCCGTCACCCAGTCTGTTTCTCCTGACACCAAACACGGATCTGAAAATGGGGCTGAAGCAACGTTACGTCCTCTCTGATGTCTGCTCTGGGCTCAGTGGGCACAGACCCCCCCATCAGACCACGTGGTTTACCTGCATGAAACTACGATGAGGCCTTTGTCCTGTGGCTCGTTACCAACATCCACCCCATCCCTGCATGCGGCTATCGCCACCACATGTGTATCCATGTGATTTGGGTGAGTAACTTGAATTCTCCCTGGGTGGAATAACAATGGAAACACCTCAGTAGGTACTTTGTCTTGACGAGAATGTTCTCTGGGACCCTCTCTCCCAAGAAAGCCTATGACATCTGGGGCCCGATCCACACTCTGCGTTCAGGGTCGAGGGCTCCTGCCCTCCTTCCAAGCCGACCTCACCCCAGACCCCAAGGGTCTGTGCTGCGGGCCCCCTCCCTGATGAGCAGCATCACTGCCCGGCTCATGCAGGGAGACAGGTGGGCCCGCTGGCTCAGATGATCCTGCCTCTCCAGCTACCCAGGACTGTGGGGCTTCATTCCGGCTCCTCCTGCAATGTTCTTGCTGCTGCACATCTTCCTGCTACTCGCTTTTCTCATGGGTGGCTCCTAATTAAGAGAATGTGATCACTTTTATTAACAGTGCACTTTTCATGCACTTAAGAGTCAATAATTACACATGCTGATTGCAGTGAGATAACAGAAATAATCTAAATGGTGAGGAATTTGTAGTATTCAGTTGTTAATGAACGAACTAGAGCTACAGGCATCCACGTGGGCAGACCACAAAGCAACAGTGAGGGAAAAACTGAATCATTACAGAAGTATGTTCTTCCTGGTCCTGTGACGTTTATTCTCACCCCGGAAAAAAGTTCTCTTAAGAGTTATTGAATAAGTTTAAGCTCTTAGGAGGATAAGAAAAATGTTTTCTAGTCAGAATTTACAACAGCTTAAACAAAGTTGGGTTTGACACATGATTAGAATGAATGAGTTGGTGAGTGAATGAATGGGTGAGTGAATGTATGAATGGGTGTGTGAATGAATGAATGAATGAGTGAAAGATGATGAGTGAGTGAATGATTCAGTGAGTGAATTAATGATTGAGTGAGTGAATGAATTAATGAGTGAGTGAGTGAATGAGTGAGTGAGTGAATTAATGATTGAGTGAGTGAGTGAACGAATTAATGAGTGAGTGAGTGAATGAGTGAGTGAGTGAATTAATAATTGAGTGAGTGAGTGAATGAATTAACGAGTGGGTGAGTGAATGAATTAACGAGTGGGTGAGTGAATGAATGAGTGAGTGAGTGAGTGAATGAATTAACGAGTGAGTGAGTGAATGAATGAGTGAGTGAGTGAATGAATGATTGAGTGAGTGAGTGAGTGAATGAATTAACGAGTGAGTGAGTGAATGAATGAGTGAGTGAGAGAACTGGGGCACCACGACTAGCTCTCGTGGAGGAGACTCCCAGGCCCAAGTTTCCATCTGAACTTGAGGACGGTGAATGGGCAGGGACGTGTCCTCACAGCGTGAACAGAGCTCCAGGAACCGGTCCAGCGTGGCCTTATTTCCTTGGGGTTTCGCTGGTGGAAAACGGGTTGAGTGAGAGAACCTGGTGCTTCAGCTCTCTGGGCCCACCGAGCTTAGAGCCGCTGTTAGAGTGGGCGCCAAGGCAATGGCATTAAAAACACACAGAAATAACTTGGTGATGGTTAGAGGACAGCATGAGCAGGTCGAGTCATACTTCCTAGAGCAGATTCCGATGCACACACACCTCCAGCTTGAAAGAGTCAGGGGTCCCAGGGGACCACAAGCTCCACGGCTCTGCTCAGCTGCCTGACAGCCTTTGGTGGAAAGGCTTTCTTTCCGGTCTGTTTACCTTTAAAAATCAAAATTGTATTTATTTTGAAAAGAAACCGTGAGTAGTCCTATCTTCTTTAGCCACAAAAGAGAAAATTCTTGGTAGAAATCAAGAAAAGAGAAAAGAATTTACTGAGAGAAAACATAAATTTACAGTCTTCAAAAAAGTGAAAGAAAATGAGAAGATGGGAAAATAATTATGATATAAATGAATGTTGCTTCTTCTTTTCAAGCTTTCTTTTAAATTTTATCATTTTTTCTCCTTCACTGTAATTGGGTTCACAATCCCAAAGCATTTTTAAAAATTAATGTATTTTAATTTATTAAAGGAGGGAAGGCTGATTACAATGTTGCAGTGTTTTTTTCCATCTGTTGACATGAATCAGCCACGGGTGTACATGTGTGCCCCATCCTGAACCCCCTGCCCTCTACCTCCCCATCCCATCTCTCAGGGTCATCCCTGTGCCCGAAGTCATTTTAAAATATGCTGTCCTCACAAGTCCAAAGAGATTGATACTCAGAAGAAATCCCTGTGAATAGCTGGGTGAGGTAGTCACCAAAAAAGAGGCATTGAGAAATAGATGTATCATAGAGAATTAAAATACATATACACTTAGATGTACATAAAAAGTAACCCAAAAATGTTTTTCATAACTTTTTCAAGTGCTATTGTTAAGTAAAGCAGTTTTTCAAGGAGTTATATAGTTTGCATCCTTAAATGATTTGGTTTTTTTTTTGCATTTTAAAATTGTGACTCACAGAGTAAGACAAGGTTTTTAAAACTTAGAAAAAACTCTGTGCGGAGTATCACCCCCCTGACAGCATTATTAGACATAGCCCCATTCACACGGATTTCTGGTGTAGGTTTTGCCGCTGTCTGTGTCACCGTCTGCAACAGAGTCCGAGAACCCCTGCTGGGGAAACCGTGCTGCCTTGGAGGTGCCTCCTCTGGCGAGCAGGACGGCCGCCCTCCCCTGGGGCCCGAGGTGGCGGCTCCCCGCAGCGGGTGGTCCCCAGGCAGACGCCTCGCCTGTCACGCTTCACTCCATGTGACTCGCCTGTGACGTCTGGAGGTGCCCTGACTGGGATGAAGGCGAAGAGCTTCGCCTGCCCCAGCCCCTCTGAGAGCACTTGGGAACGGGGTGGAGACCCCTGAAGCGGGAGGCGTCGGGGTCCGGCCTGCGGGTGTCCGGCCTGCGCTGGTGTTTGTAGGCGTCAGGCTCGGCCCGGGTCCTGCATCGGGGACGGGCACGCAGGGCCGTTTCCTGCAGGGCAGCTGCCTCGGGAGGGGCTGGCACCCCCAGGCCCGCCAGGCTGGTACCGGACTTGCTTGCCGCGCGCCTGAAGCGGGACCCGAAGGCTCCAGAGTGATCTAGGGGCCCGGTGCCCGGCCCGAGACTTCAGCTGAAGCCTTAGGGATTCGCAGCAGCTTTGAGGCCGCTCGCAGAGAAGGCCCCAGAGATGCGGGGAGGCCCGGGCTTTGGGGGTCGGTGGAGGAGGCGGAGGAGTCAGGCCCATCACCCCGACCCTGTGGGCCCTGCGCTTGTCACTAGCACTGCTCGACGCTTCTGTCTCCGCTGGGACCACTTTCCTTCCCAGCCTTTCCCGGCTGCCTGCCCACCCCTTGTGGGGGGACCAGGGGCTTTCACTGCGCGGCTGACCCTGGCCTGTTGCGGGGCGGCTTCTTGGGGGCCCCCAACCAGTGAATCCTGAGTGCCTCCAGGCCACACCCCCGCCCTGGGCCCCGCGTCTCCTTTCCAGGGCCTCCGTTACCAGCCTTCTGCTTCTCCATCTCAAAAATTGGCTGAAAAAGTCAACCTCAGTGGATGTGTTCAGAGAAAAAGGCTGAAGGGGTCCTAAGAGTTCTCAGGGTTGAAACTTAAATTTTCTTTTTGGTTGACGGATTTGAGATGATGGATGATAATTCAGCTAATTCTGGTGATCGTTTCACAAATATGAGTGAAACCGTCACACTGTACCCTTAAACTGACAAGGTGATGTATGTCACTGTCATAAAACTGGAAAGAGGAGGACACGGCTGCTATTGTTTCGCCAGGTGATGAAGTGGTGCCCTCCTGGCTGCTTGTCACACAGCTGACCGCGGGCAGGTCTCCTTGCAGACGGAGAAGGGGCTGTTTCGGGGGTGGGCAGGAGTGGGAAGGAGTCTGAGGGTGGGTGGGAAGTGTGGGGTGTCCAGGGTGCTGGGGGATCCAGGCAGCGGAGCCGTCAGGCCTAGCCCCACATCACACCACTGAACCCGACACCCGCTCATCCTGCCACGGGTCAGCCCTTCCTGGAAGCTGATCTGCAGCTAGAAACACTTTGGAGAAAGAGAGGGGAAATGCTCTGTGCTGGGAAAATGTCCAAAAAATCGTTTTCTGGAAGCTAACTCCCACCTTGTTTCTATTTTTAATAGTAGAGATGGCTCTTGGGAGAGACGGATGTGCTGGGACCAGCCCTGGAGGGAGGGGACTGCTGTCCTCACGGGCTTCCACCTCCCCACCCCCCAGTCCCCGAGGCCCAGGAGAGACCAAGGAGACAACTTCAGGGCCAGCGTCCGCCAGCGGGAGGGTGGAGGGGACCCAGCGTGAGGCCCTGTCCGGCTCTGCAGGGTGAGCAGATGTCCTTGCTCATCTCAGGGACATGCACCGGAGCATCATGGAGGACTTCAGAGCCTCACCGGGGATGCAAAGCAGATGCCGCCACACCGTCAGCGTGCCTCACTTAAACAGCATCATCACTCTGATTCTGCATGTGTGTGTCAGGGACACAGACTCGGGTCAGTGACAGGACTGGCCTCTTCTGATTTCTATCCCATTAGATACACATGCCTTCTGATGACTTGTTCTGGAAAACTACTGCGATAAGAGGAAAGAAATGCTATTTATATAAAATTCATTAATTGCATCACACCCACTTCCAAAAAGGTATAGGAGATGGTTTGTATTTAAAATACATGAAACATGAATAGGTTGTCTGTTGCTGTTGTTTAGTAGCTAAAGCATGTCCAACTCTTTTGCGACCCCGTGGACTGTAGCCCACCAGGCTCCTCTGTCCATGGGATTCTCCAGGAAAGAATTCTGGAGTGGATTGCCAAGCTCTCCTCCAGGGCATCTTCCTAAGAAAGGATCGAACCCATATCTCTGGCATCTGCTGCACTGCAGGCAGACTCTACCACTGAGCCTCCAGGACACAAACCCAGTTTAAGAAAGGGAAATGATTTAAAAGAAATGTGAAGATGGAGATTCTTATCCAGAAGACCCAATCAGTGACAAAGCAGTAAAATGTCTACGAACCTTTGACACTGCTTCCCTGGGGCCTTTATTTTCCTTTGTCTGAGTCGTTCTAGTACCTGGCTGAACACTCCTCTGCCACAATCTGTCTCCTTCCTAATCACAGTGTCGCCGCTGTATTCTTATACACACATGCGGTCAGACCACTTCACGTAAATTCACCCAACGTCCCCTACCTTCCTGCCACTGGATTCTGACCTCTGAGCCCGTCCACAGGTAATTAATACACATGAAGCCAGACAGAGGGCGCTGGAGTGACCGCCTCACGTACTAAGTTACATGTGCTGCTTTTTCAGAACAGAACTCTGATAAAATTCTAAGCATCCCATTTATAAATTTCACTGCTATTGAAATTTACATGAAAGAAATGTTATTTTGGAATTTTCTGAGATCTTCAAGGAAAGTTTTCTAGTTGACTCTAAACAAGCAAAAAATCCTGACCTCCTATCAATGCTGATACACTGAAAGCAATGGGCTCCTGCCCTCGTATGTCGGGGGCACAGTTTCACACAGCATCACACACCAGGATGGAAACCACTCGGTCATCCTCTTCGACTTTTTAATAAAACAAGAAATTATTTAAAATGTAGAATGGAAATTTGAAGCCCTATTCCATCTAAAAAATCAAATCTACAAATAAGGCCATGATTTATACTTGACTGAGGCAGCCAGCTCCATCTCTGCACAGTGAAAGCTCTGTGTCAGGCTGGCCTCATGATCACTAAAGCATATGGTCCCTGTTGTTCAGCCAGCAAGGACTGGATGTTTCCTGAGGCTCTTGCCAGGCTATGTGTCTTGAGATAATACTATTCATCTCTTGTCAAAAGACCATCTGAGACAGGGCTTTTCAGCCAGGGCCCTGGGGACAGGCTAATCCTTCATCTCTCTGGCTTCTTTGAGTTCAAGCCGATATCCACTTAAATCATCAGAAGGAAACATACTCTGGACAGCATTAACTTGGCTCCCTGTAGAAGTGTGTCACAGAACCTTGATCCAGCATGTGCTTCTGGACCAAGCATCGTTCACACAGACAGCAGAGTCCAGAGGGCGATCGTGCACCTGCTGAGCGACCTGGAGGAGCCTGCTCACGTCCTCCGTGCAGACTCTGAGTGCATTCAGCAGGGATCTAGGCCGGGGATTTAGCCAGGGCATGTCTACCTGTCTGTCTATCCACCTATCTGTGCATCTGTGTGTGTGTGTGCTCAGTCATGTCCGACTCTTTGCAACCCCATGGACTGTAGCTGGCCAGGCTCCTCTGTCCATGGGATTCTCCAGGCAAGAACACTGGAGTGGGTTGCTGTGCCCTCTTTCAGAGGATCTTCATGACCCAGGGATCGAACCTGCATCTTTTTATGTCTCTGGCAGTGGCAGGCAGGTTCTTTACCACTAGTGCCACCTGGAAAGCCCTAAGGATCTATCTATCCACCTATCCATCCATCCATCTATGAATCTATCTGTCTATGCATCTGTCTGTCTACCTATCATCATCTGGGCCTCCCAGCTGTCTCAGTGGTAAAGAATCTACCTGCCAATGCAGGAGACGCAGGAGACACAGTATCAATCACTGTGTTGGGGAGCTCCCTTGAAGGAGGAAATGGCAACTCCTTCCAGTATTCTCGCTGGGAAAATGCCATGGACGGAGGCGCCCCTGGTGTCGCAGAGTCGGACACGACTGGGTGACGGAGCACGCGTGTGCATCCGTGATCTATCTGCCCATACTCTCCAGCTCTCTGTGTCTCTCTGATGGCTCTGTGCTCACTCACTCAAGTTGCCCACACACGTTTGTGCAGCCTCACCACTACAAGCCCAGCCGCTGCCCTGAGGAGCGGAGATGCCCAGGACTGAAGGACGTCCTTGCCTTTGAGGAGCTTGCTGGCTATCAGGAAGGGAGAGTCAGGAAGCCACAGAGCTCTGAGTCCATGACTAGCACACCAGCTGGCTTGTGGAGCCTGGATTATTGTCTCTACAAGCGTGATGGGGCCATAGCAGGAGAAGGACGTCCTGACTCCCAGCAGCACGTGGGAAGCTCCAACCTGGCACATGTGTGCCTAAGCAAATGCACACTCTTCCTGAAGAATCCCAACATGCATGACTGACAAATCATACAGTTAATATACATGGAACCAGAAAGATGGCGTTAGAGGCATCTCCTCACATAGCATGTTACATGTGCTACTTTTCTGGAGCAAAACTCTGATAAAATTCTAAGCATCCCATTTATAAATTTCATCGCTGTTGAAATTTACACGAAAGAAATATTATTTTGGAATTTTCTGAGATCCTAAAGGAAAGCTTCCTAGTTGACTTAGACCCCTATTCAGCATCACACAAATCCTCAGAGATGACAGCTTACAGGAAACACGGCCTCTTCCTAACATGCGTGTACTTCTCCTTCCTCCAGAAGTTGTCGTGGCTCAACTGTCCTGTTTTCAGCGTATTTGAAGAGAATGAATTATTTATACAGGTGGCTGTTGGAAATGAAACACCCTTCAGAAGGGAGGCTAGGATTGTAAATCTGCCAAACAGAAGGGACTCCTGTGCCCTCGTCCTGGAGACCTCAGCTTCTACTGCCGTTGATTTATGGACCTGTGTGAGGCAGGGTCCTGGGGGAGCCTCAGCGGATTCAAGAGACCCCAGCAATTTTCTGAAGGGACGAGTGCACAAAAGCTGTCATCAGGATAGAGAAGTACGGTCACATAAAATCACAGGGTTTCTCATTTTAATTTGAAATGTTTCCCCCATGTTAACTTCATTTTATGGACTGTTTTTTAGAGAACAAGTTTTTAAACTAAAAATAGTTATTTTATCTGCCAAGCTCATGCACTTCCAAGCTTCACCCTGTGCATCCATGCACCTGCTTGATGACCAAGACAACTTACACAAAACCAAGATCTACTGGCTGTGTGGGGCCTCTGCCCATGGCCCTTCCGCCCCATTGCTGGATGTTCTGCACACCACACTTGGCGCTTGCAGTGGGGTCACATGGGCTCTGCTCTGCAGGTCCTCAGATGGGCTGGAGGGCTCCACCACCCAGAGCAGCAGGTTCCTCAGGTCCACGGGAGAGGGAGGACAGGCTAGGGAGGAGCCTGGTCTTCCAGCAGCTCAGCCTGGAGTCAAAAGGAGCTGCCTCTCCAAGGGTCACTGACCCCACACTCACGGGGCCCCTCCACGGATCTGAGCTCTTGCCCTGCTGTGTGAGGCCACTTTCTTTCACTCTTATTCACATGTGAGTTCGGTAGTGTCTACTCTTATTCATAAGGACTCAAATTTAAAGAATCAACAACAGTTCGCCATTGTATTTGCACTCTCAGGAGTGTTTATATTTGGGAAATTGAGGTCAAACTTCCCCTCCACCATCTGGAAGGTGTTTGTAAGTCAAATTTCTGGAAAGAGCTTCCATTAACAGAAATCTACAAAGAGTGTGATTTCTGAAGATTGTATCTTTAAGCTCGAAGTCATAATGTCTCACAAATTTACTTTTCTCCAAATCAGTCATTCACAAACCTCTCTGTCTTTCAAACATGTGCACACACTTGTGCACACATGTGTGCACACACATATATGTGCACATGCACACATGTGCACACATACAGATGCACACACCAGGGACCTGTGGATCACACACACATCAGGATCATTTGTTCCTTTGCCTGACATCTGTCTTCCACATGTGACTCTGCTCCAGGAGGCAGAAGCTTCTGATACTTCTGATTTTTCCTGCCATGTACCCTATACCTAACACAATGACAGCTGGAAAGTGTTGAATAAGTGAATAAGGGAAGCAAATAAAGGAACCAATGGTACTCATTTCTAACCCAATATTCAAAGCAGATTTATGAGTTAAACTGTGGCATGTTGAACCTGTTGGACACTTGAAATAGAGGCCACTCATGCAGCTCGGTGATCTTCAGGGACATGAGGTCTCTGCTCCTGGAAGCTCCACCTCCAGAAACGAGAGTACCTCCCACACCATAGTCTGCAGGGCCCAGGGACTTCTTGGGACGTCTTGAATCAGGCTGACAGTGTGTCCACAGGGGCACTCACATGGTGCTCACTATCCTGCCTGGTCATCAGTCATGAAGGTGGCCACACAGTGGGTTTTAATGCAGGGAAGGCATCAAACTAGAGGAAGTTCACAGGGTTTCACTAGCAATCCAAGGGGAAAGCAACAACATCAGAAGAAAAGAAAACAAGCAAAACTGGCACAGATTTTTGACAAAAATTTTATTTTAGAAATTATCTATTTGGAGAAAGAACAGCACTGTCAGAGTGAGCCTCTGACCTGTTGGTGCTGTGACCCCCTCCAAACCCCACTGAAGCAGAGGCTAAAATAAAACCCAGTCATAACTGTGGAGAAAAAAAGAAAATGAAACAGTAGGCAGAATACCTGGAATTGAAATGGGTAGAGTCTTTCATCCTCTTCTCCCGTCAAGCCTCACTTGACCAAAGCCCCCTTCAGCTCCTTCCCTGTCCCTTTTCTCCTTAAAATGATGGTGGCTTAAAACTTCCATCTAATAAGATATCTTTGGTTTCATCTCTTAGAAAGTCGCTCACTCATGCTTAAATATAGATCACATGACTTTGGCTATTGCTGCAGATTATCTAAACACTACTCTCTAAACCTCTGCTGAACACAGGCAAAGTTGGACCCACGTCTTTTTTCCTGTTCAGTGACTAGGAGGCCAAAAGCCACTGGACAGTCCTATCCCATAATGTGATATGGTCCATTTGCCTAAATACTGGACCCTTGCGTTACTGACTTAATCAGTGATTGATTAGGAGTCAGGCTAGGTGCTGAGTCAATAGTCCATGTGGAGGCTGCTGTTACCCCAGTGCATTATGGGAGGCCCTGAGTCGAGGTCCACCCAGGGGCCAGCCCAGGTCTGCTTTTTGGCAGTGATTCAGGAAACAATTGCTTGGTTCTCAACTGCTACAATCTGTTTTTCCCAATGGTGGTTGTCTATCCCTGAGCACGCTTGTGGGTGATGCCTGCCTTCTGTCCAGACCTCTGAGTCTGAAAGCCGCTCGAAAAACTAGAGCCTGGGGGGCTCACGTGGGAAGTGTTGGGAGAGCTGGTTGGCATCACGGTCTGCTGACCTGCCCTCCAAAAGTGACCTCCACATTTTTCATCACTCAAGATTCATTTGGCTATAATTAAGCATGAATGCCATTTCTCCTTCAAACACTGCAGTGGTTTATGAAGTGGAACTAGCAACAACGCAGAGAGAAGGAGATGCAGACCTCCCTGAGGCCAGCAGCCCAAGCGGTCACTGCCGGGTTCTCCGGGACCTCAGCCTTCTCTGCTCGCCACACAGATGCCACGGTGACCCCAGAGCAGAGGCTGAGGTCTCGTTTGTCCATCTGCCTACCGCGATCCCCCGGAGACGCAGACCCCGTGCCGGCACCTGCTCTGAAGGCTCCACCTTCGACAACTTCGCCCTCATCCCACACGGTCATTTCACTCTTCAGAGCTTCATGAGCGCTGGGAACAGGAGCACTTCCTTGTCTGCTCAAACCAACTGAACAAGAAAGTCCCTAAGCCTCTCCAGGTCGGAGGACGCAGGGCGCAGACCTTATATAAGTGGTTGCGATCCATCTGTGTGGATTTCAGTTTCAGGCTGGTGGCGGGTGGGCAGCTCGCGGGAGAGACTGAGGCCTGGACTTCAGTGTGGGCAGTCGACTGAGTGCTGGCCCTGAGCCTCCCACCGAGGAAACAGGGAAGTCACCGAACCCTTAATGAGATAACACTTTATTCACCAGAAAAGCTAAGGTGACAACGGTAATCACCCTTCTAAGGTTCCTTGGAGGTTGCAGGTCACTGGTTGGCTTGAATGTTTAATCCATGTTGGGGACAGAAAAGCACAAACGCATCAGGCAGCAGTAGGAAAACAGTCCCCTCTCTCTTCCCCATTTCCTATGACGCCTTTTCCATTTAATACTTCATGTTTGGAGGCTTCTGCTGGATCTCTCTGGGCGTGTCTGCCTGGAGACCGTGGAGAGACAGCAGAATAAGGAAACTGATGCTCTTTAAAAACAACTATTCATGAGAATCTGAGAAGAGGCAACAAATTATAAAAACATTAATATGTGTTTTAAAATCCTTCTTTTTTGACAAAGGTTTTTTTTTGTGTGTTTTTTTTTAATTAAACAACTCATAATTCAAACACAGTTGTCAGGCAGCCTCAGTCAAATTCAGTAGAGGGAAGCCCTGTGGTTCGGGTGACCTGCAGGCAGTCACCATGTTGGGGACGTAGCTGTTAAGGGGTTGGTATAATGAAGTCATTTTATTAAGAGTCAAGACATGAGTCCCTCAGAGTTGTACAAAATAATCAGTAATTTGGAAAAAAAGAGAGATGGGAAAATTTATAAAGAGAAAAATAGCAGCGTTACTTTGGAGATTTGAAGGAAGTGGCGTGGGCAAGAGATAATTTTAGAAATTAGAATCTAAAGTCAGTGGAGAATAAAGTGGAATAATTTATTATGTCCACAAATGTAGATTTTAATGAATTGATTAACATCCATTACTAATCTCTAACAAAGTAAAGTATTTTCATATTATCTTTCCACCACTGAGCATGTGATAATGACCTGCAGTGACCTTTCTTGATGCACCCACCTGCTGAAGGACACGTGGGTTGTTTCCACGTCTTGATTATTGTGAATAACAATGCTGTGATGAACATGGGAGTGCAGGGATATCTTCACGATTCTGATCTCATTTCCTTTGAACATGTACCCAGGACTGGGGCTGTGGGTTGTATGATGGTTAAACTTCTAAGTTTTGAGGACCCTCCATACTGTGCTTCGTAGTGGCTGCAGCAGTTTAGATTCCCATCAACAGTGTATGAGGGTTCCCTTTTCTCCACATCCTTGCCAACACCTGTCTCCTGTTTTTGATAATAGCCATCCTAACAGGAGTGAGGTGAAATCTTGTTGTGGCTTTGATTTGCATTTCCCTGATGATCAGTTATGTTGAGCACATTTTCATGTACTTTATGGCCATTTGGATGTCTTCTTTGGAAAAACATCTCTGCAGGTCCTTTGCCCGTGTTTTAATTGGCTTCTTTTTTTTTTTTTTGCTGTTGAGTTGTATGCGTTTCTTATATATTTTTCCATTAACAGCTTATCAGATACTCAGTTTGCGAATATTTCATCCTGTTCTGTAGATTGCCTTTTCATCTTGTTCCCTTTGGTGTGCAGAGCTTTTCATTTAATATAGTCCCACTTGTTTAGTTTGACTTTGTTGCCTGTGATTTGGGTGCCTTAACCAAAAAATCATTTTCAAAACCAATAACAAGAAATATTTTCCCTTCACTTTCTTCTAGAAGTTTCATAGTTTCAGGTCTTAAGTCTTTCATGCATTTTGAGTTGATTCTGTGTGTGACAGAGGGTTCAATTTCATTCTTTTTATGTGGATGCCCAGTTTTCCCAACACCATTTATTGAAGAAAACATCCTTACCCTGTTGTGTGTTCTTGGTGGTCAATTCCACTTCTGGAGTTCTTTGAGTGGCCATTAGTGAGCATTATGTTGCCTGTCTTAAAATGTGTTTATCTTGCAATCACCTTTGGATATAGCTTAGCTGTGCATAGAATCGCAGGTCAGTATTTCCTTTCCTTCACAACTTACAGGACATTGCTGTGTCGCCTTCTGGTCTCTAAGGCTGCTAAGTCAAATTCTACTGTTAGCTTAACTGTCGTTTCAAAGAGAGGGATAAATAAGTTGTCTTTACCCTCTAGTTCACATCTAGGTCACCTGATGCGAAGAACTGACTCATTGGAAAAGATCCTGATGCTGGGAAAGATTGAAGGTGGGAGAAGAAGGGGACGACAGAGAATGAGATGGTTGGATGGCATCATTGACTCAACGGACATGAGTTTGAGTAAGCTCCAGAAGTTGGTGATGGACGGGGAAGCCTGGCGTGCTGCAGTCCACGGGGTCACAGAGTCGGACACGGCTGAGCGACTGAACTGAACTGACCCTCTAGTACTGGTTGCAATTTTCACTTTGCCTTGGATATTCTGAAATGTTCCTGTGACAGTCTTGGGTATGGGTTGTATTTAGACAACCCTGTGCAGGGCTTTGTGTGGTCCTTCAGTAGTGTCTTTCCTTCTCTGGACGCCAAGCAGCAGGGTCCGCCCCCATCCCTGCAACACCTCCAGCACGCATTCGATGAAGACATAGGACCTGTCACCAGCCCCTAACTCCTCCTTTCCGTCCCCCTGTCTCTCTGTTCCACGTTCCCAAAGGTCTCCTCGTATGTAAAGATCTTCTAATTATGGAACTCTCGTTTTTGGTTGTGTCTAGAATAAAGTTTATATTTTCCATTCAACTTTTATATAAATGACTATATGTATATTTTCTAAAATATCTCTCCTTTCTCTTTGTAGAAACTTATGTCACAGGAATGTAATGACACTAAAACCCTACATCAGCTCCTTCTCATCTTTTGTACTATTATTGTCATAGATTTTATTTCGACATATGTTGTAATTCCCAGGGGATATTGTTATAATCTTTATTTCAAACATCCAAGTGCCTCTTATAAACACCAGAAAAGAAAAGAACAGTAACACCTCCACACACAGAGTTATTATTTTTGGCACCCTTCAGTCTTTTCTTAGATCTGACTTTTATCATTTTCCTCCAGCCTGAACAGCTTCCCGAAGCATTTATTGTGGTTTGGGTCTGGTAGGAACATTCGCTCATCTTTTGTTATCTAAAAATGTACTTTCCCCACCTCCCTTTGAATGGGGAAGAATTCTAGTTTTGTTTTGTTTTGTTTTTCTTTTCTTTTTGGTATCTTTTTCTTTCGGGTAAATGCTTCCCTTGATGGCCTCTGGCCTCTGAGCCTGGGTGCCAGGGGCTGTGGGAGGGCGGCCCCGGCTTCTCAGGGTCCGGATGCTGTCTTCATCCTGCTCTGGACCAGAAGGGGTCCAGGCCTCAGGGCACTTACAGGAACAGCATCTCTACAGGTAAATGCTGTCACCCCCAGGGGGGCAACCCCTGACGCCCTCCAGCTCCAAGCCTCTAAGTGGAGAGTGGTGGCCTCTCAGGCACACTGGGCCACACGAGGGTCATCCTCAAGCTGCCCGCGGGCCCAGGACCCCTGATGGCTGTTCCACGGTCTCCGTCCTGCTCAGCGCTGAGGGCTGCACACAGGGAGGTCCTTGTTGCAAGCGACCGCATCCCAAACCTCCCATCTCCCTTGACTGGGTGTGCTGCCTGGGGCCTGCCGGGCTGACTCCCAGGACTAGAGATGATTTTAAGTTCTAGAGACTGAGCTTCCATCCTAAAGGAAATCAGTCCTGGATATTCATAGGAAGGACTGATGCTGAAGCTGAAACTCCAATACTTTGGCCACCTGATGAGAAGAGCTGACTGATTGGAAAAGACCCTGATGCTGGGAAAGACTGAGGGCAGGAGGAGAAGGGGACGACAGAGAATGAGATGGTTGGATGGCATCAGTGACTCAATGGATATGAGTCTGAGCAAGCTCTGGGAGCTGGTGATGGACAGGGAGGCCTGGCGTGCTGCAGCCCGCGGGGTCGCAGAGAGTCAGACACGACTGAGCGACTGGATGGAACTGAACTGAGGCTGGGCTGGGCTTCAGCGCCTGCAGCCGTGTTGGCTCCCTGGGGCAGCTCAGCTCCTGGTGGGTCCCCGAGGAAGGACCCGTGGGTTCCTGTGACAGAAAGTCACAGAAGGGAAGGAGCGGGAGGGGACTGTGGTCCTCTCATCCAGGTGAAATTCTTCTGACGTTGCGTTTGGTGTTTTCAAGGACAGTCTCCCACTCCCCTCCCTATCTTCCTTCTTCTTGGAGAAACCTCCAAACACGTGACTCTCCTCTTAGCCAAACTGAACTGAGGATACGAACGGAGCTGGGACGACCTCAATCTCTAAACCAATTCTCAGCCGTTAGCGTTACTGGGGAGCACACCTGCGTTCCCTTACCAAGTGCTTTTCGTGCCAAAAACACAAGATCAACTTCGCCTTGAAGTCACAGCTGCCGACGGATGAGAAGCCTCATTTCAAAGTAGGTTTTAGGATGTCACTGTCGCAGCCGACCGGGGTGGAGGTTGGGAAAGGAGGGAACCCAGTGCACTTGGCAGTTTTTCCTAAGGATGCCCCTCCTGCCCTGCTTGCAGGAATCCAGCATCAGAGCCCAAAGGCGGAGCAGGGGTGTCCAGTGGAGGCAGAGGAGAGCTGTCACTGGGAGCGGCCTCTGAGAGCCGGCGCCGGGGGCCGGGAGGCGAGAGACGGTTCGGGTCACGGCCACAGGCAGGTCCGCGGACACCAGGTGAGGGCCGCAAGCAGGGCACACCTGCCGGGTAAGCCAGGACAGCGGCTGGAAGCACGTGTGCATCCTGGCTGCTGTCTGCACTGCTGTTTGCACGCTTACACATGTCCCTGACCACCGCTCAGCTGGGTCTTGTTCGTCCTAACTACTCTCAGACCCCAAAGACCCCAAAGTGTTGCCATTGACTCGCGCAGTGTTTAATTTGATAAGAAAGAGGAAAGAGGGCTGATTCCATCGCAAACTTGTGTTCTACTTTGTTCTTATGAAACAGCACTTTCCCACATTCATGCTTATTTACATTCCCTCCTAACTCATTAACCAGACTTTGGCTGAGCACCACGTGGCTTCAGGGTTAGCTCCTGGAGTCCTAGAGTTGCGTGGACTCTAGGGACTCTAGGAGTCAGGGAGATGCGTGTTATTTGCTGTTCTGTGCTGTTTGTGGGAAAAACAGGGTGCAGAGGTTAAGGAGCTGCCCTTGGTCCCTTCTTGTAAGTGGAAGGTGGGGCTTAGAAATAGGGTCTGTCGGCCCCACAAACTCATTATTATAACCAAGATTGTTGCAAGAAACGTTAAACATAAAAGTTACTTAGAGGAAGATTATAAGGAATTCCTCAGGAGTCCAACAACTGTGGTTTACCACAACCATCTCAGTCTGGATCAGCCCTGGTCTACATGGAGGGTCTGTGGGGTGCGAACGAGCCTAGGGTTATGGGAGGACAAGACGGTCTGGCGAGAGGGAAGAGGAGACACCACAGAGCCTCTCTGTCACCCACGGCTCCAACCTGGCGCCAGGCACGCACCACTGGGCTCTCAACACGTGCAAGGAAAGCAACCGGACTGTTTCTGATTCTAATTAGCACCTCCCAAGCATCCAACTCTCTGTCTCTGTCCCTGAGAGGCTCAGAGACATGGGGCCACATGACGGAGATCAATGAAAAGCAAACCCAGTCTCAGATGAAATCGCTACCAGTCACTCCAAGTGATACACAGATCGCTGAGCTTCCACGTAAATGAGCAGTGGGATGTGGTTTCAGGCGCCTGTAGCAAAGTCTGCCTTTCCTTATCAGCAGTGTTTCAGGGTGACCAAGGAACCAAGCTTGCCAAGAAATAGGAGGAACTTGGTCCTGTTCTGACGTGGCCGCCAGCTGGGGGGACAGGTCTGTGACGTTCTAGGGTGATGTCAGCAGTGCTCTGTGAAGGGTGAGCTGCACCCTGAGTTCTTCACAGAGGAAGGACCTGCTGAGGTTTGTCCGGGATGCATGTGGACGCGCCGCTGTGCCCAGGGGCTCACAGGGCTGTCAGCTTTTAATTCATTTTCTCCAACAGCGGTCATGCAAGTGAGAGTGCATGTGGCCCCTGAAAAGGGCAGAGGCCATGGGAATCAGCAGGGAATCCTCCTGGGAGAAGGATGCTAAAGGATGCTAAACGTGAGGGGAAGCAGGCCCTGTGCTGCCCGGGTCCAGATCCGGGTCCACCTGAGACGGAGGAGGGCGTCAGGTTGGGGTGGAGGTGGGGTGAGGGTGGGGGTAGGGAGAGTATGGGGGCTGGGGGTGGACGGGGGTGAAGGGGGCGTCTGCTCTGCACGTGCACACACACACACACTTCCCCGGCCTTCTGTCGTTTGTGCAATGGTGGTAACAGAGTCCCCTGTGCACAACAGCTGAGGCACTAGACGCGATTGGCACCATGAGGCACGTGTGGGAAGCCCCGGGGTGTCTGCTCAGGGGTGAAGGCACAGGCAGTGGGCCGAGGGCTGCTTAGTGGGGGGTCGACGCCGCCCCACTGTGAGCAGCCCTGAACCAGCGAGAAAAACCCAAAGCAAAGGGACTGTGCAGTCCACACCTTTCCTGGAGCCGAGCCAGCATGACGGGAGGCTCGGGGGATCTGAGCACAGGCCGAGAGGAGGGCTGGGTCTCGTGGGGGCCTGGGCCAACTGGGGTCCAGGAGCTGTGGGTTTCACCTGAGAACTGGAGGCGGGGCACAGGGAGGCTGTTAGCACTCAGATCAGCTCCTGCTCAGAATGAAGCTTCACCTCCTCCCAGCTGAATGCACACCTGGTCAGGGACCAGGGGGTGGGGGGGTCGCTCCTCACCTGCCCACTCTGTGCAGGCGGCAGAGCCCATGTGCTCAGCTGCGGGGCAGGACCCGACCTGCAGCACCTCCTGCCTCCTGACCCCCCGGCAATCAGGACTCCTGACTGCAGAGACTCGTCTCCAAGATGGGAGTCTTTTCTCTGAAACATTTGGTTCTAAAGGTGAATCTTCACCCAGCTCAGTCAGAAAACGACTTCTGTTGGTACATTGGGGTTTATCCCTAAACCCATTCCCACCCTGAACTGCTCCTGTCTCCTTGGTTAGCTCACCCTGGCTCTGCTGCAGCCTCCTGGATGCTCCAGTAACCTTGGTAGGTAGCTGACATTTGTAGAAGAACTATCAAGTTTCAAGGCAGTGAAATGCCTGGGACCCAAATATTTGAACTCCATGGGAAGGATGCCTCCCGATGGATGTGAGGGGTGCGTCCAGACCAGTCATCCCCAGGGCCACATGTCACGGCCCCTGGAAATCTGCCAAGTCCCCAGCCTGGCTGCTTCTTCCAGCAAGGGACCTCCCTCTTCGCCATGAGCTTTCATCTGGAAAGGCAACTCACTGCCTTAGACCAGGGGTGCTGAGTGGACGAGCTCAGAGGCTCCTGTGAGACAGTGTCCCCTCCCTCACTGAGCTTCACTTTGGGAGCATGTCTGGAGACCGTGTGATTCTATGTGAGCTTTTGCAGGGGTGCTTGGCCACTGACATCTAAGGAGCAATGGGAAAGGTCTTGCCAGCCATATGCTTCTTTGCATCATTTTTTTCCCCATTGATTGTTGGAACTTCACATGAGAAGATCAATGCAAAAGACTAATGACCTTGACATTGATCTTGACACAGGATGAGTTCTGAGCCCTTTGCCGGAGGAAGAAGGGACCTCATGTACCTGCCTCATGGGCCCCTGAATCGGCAGAGGATGTGATGGGTGGAATCTTCTCACACCTGGCAAGTCATGTACAGTGGATTCCTAGACACCCATGAGGAAAGAGTAGGAGGCACAGGGCATCTGGAATCACAGGGAATGTGGAAGTTCTGGCATGCGGCCAATGAGAAAATCAAGTACAGGTTGGGGGCTGTGGCTGGCAGTTGTTGATTTATCCTGAGTCAGCAGCAAACACATCTAAGTTGATCTTAGCAGCCATCCTGGAAGCAAATCACACCTGTGGTATTTTATTCAATGTGGGGCAACACGCTTCTCATGTTTTACAAGAGAAGTGTGAAACTAGAATACGTACTGAATAAAACAACAGGGTGGCAATGTCCTCAAAGCCTATCTTCTGAGGACTAGTGAAGGAACTAGACTGTTTTGCAATGAAATGAAAAAAGAAAACCAACGCTCTTGAGGGGCAAAGTGAAGGTCACAGTCGGATCAAGAGAACTCTTTACAAATACATGCAGGTGCCGGGTAGAGTGTGGCTCAGCTCTGAAATGACAGGACCCAAAGGTGAGAGGTGAGAATGAACTCAGAGCTGCTCAGCAGAGCACCCACTGCCTTGGGGTGGACATGGCACCCACGGATGTGGCCGGTGGTCACACACAAAGTCTCCAGATTCATAAACCACAGATGTTTGCATTCTGACCACCTAACTAAAGTCCCATCATGTAAGAAAAGATACTCCTTAAACCTGTGGAAGTAGGAAAGTAGTGCGCAAAATGTAAACACACACACCACATCCGTCCGTACTTTATATAAGCTTCAGGCCACAGTGCATGGGAAAATGCCTCTCTGAGCACAGGAAGCCATCAGAATTAGCTGTGGGGAAGTTTAGGCGCATGGCCTTTGGGGCAAAATTCAATCTGGAGCGAGTCTCCCCAGTGTCTGCCACTCACTCTTCGCTCTGGGTTCTGTTGCGACTCTCGTGTCTGTTAACACAGATAATTATGCATGGAAACACCTTGGTCAAGGACCTTAAGAGAACCACCGGTGGGTGCCCTAAATCCTGCGCTTTCTCCCTTCTGGCAGGCAGAGGGGCCAGCACAGCGGAGAAGCACACCACTTTCCCTCCTGCCTCTGGGGTCCCGGGCATACTGCATACTTTGTGTCCCCCCGCCCCCGCCTCCCTGCACACGGGCCTTGCTCTCCGTGGGGATCTGCTCTGTGAGGGGCAGTCCTTCAATGCACAGGCTTTGGCTACATCTGGGCGACCCGTGTAAGTGGAGGCCAGATGTATTTTCATTCCTTTAGAAGTGGAAACAGAGGCTGGCGCAAGACCATCTTCTTTGAGGCTGAAGGCAACTGCATAGAGTTTGATACTCAGATGCTGTGAATAGTTCTGTGGACGAAATCAGCGTAATGGAAAGCAGACATGGACCAAGCACCAGGGCGTCATCTTACAGCACCCCACCCCCTCCTGAGGTCTGGGCTTCTGCCAGCCCACGTGACGGCCGCAATGGTCCCGTCCGCCCCGCTCACCAGCCCGTCCTGGAGTCCGGCCTCCTCCTCCTCCTCCTGGTCCTGACTCTGGTGTCCCTGAGCTTAGCGCTGTCTGCTGCTCTGCTGCTTCCCCAGCACCCCAGGGCTTGGTCACTCGGGCCTCCGGCAGCCCAGCTCTGTCAGGCGGCGAACCAGCCAGGTGTCCGGAGACCTCACTGCTGGCCGCTTGCCCGCTGGTAGGTCAGAGCGCTGGGCCTCACTTTGTGCAGACCTGGCCTCCTCTGCCCTCATCAGGGCGGCTCCAAGTCACTCTGCTTGTCCAGCCTCAGGAGCACAACTGGATAACTGCTGTGTCTCGGCTGTAACCAGAGCAAGTCAGCGGCCACCTTCAAAATCTGTTTTCCGCAACAGCAGTGTGGCCCTAAACACTCGGGAATGGTTGAAGTCAGCCATCGGTGCTGAGGCGGGGTCCCCGGAATCTGGACACGTGACTCCAAGCCCAGCTTTGCCGCAGCGGCCAGGGGTCAGGGCTCCTAGCCGGAACCTGGGGAGAGTGACTGAGCCCGCAGAGCCGCTGTGTTTCACGGGCAGCAGAGTGTGTGCTCACTTCCCATCGGGGCTTCAAAGGCTTAATCGAAGGGGAATCCAGTCTCCTGGCAAGTGTCACAACTGGTCGCTTAGGCAGTGGACACTTCAGTGTCGGCCCTGGTGATCAGCTGCGCCCAAGTCACCAAGGGCGCCCCTCGGACCTGGCAGAACCGTGTCACAGAACTGAGAGTGCTTGCATCCTTTGCTAAGTTTTAACAAAGCCCAGAGGGTTGAGCCCCTGGTCAACCACGATTTGTGTGGCTTTTGTGCCAAACTCGCGCTTCCCTGAGGGCTTTGCTGACATGGGGTACTCACTGAACGTACTGTTTTCTTGATTCTAATGGAAAAATGTTGGCAGTGGGGGGCGGAGGGTGCTGAAAGGGGAGAACAGGGAAGCATAGATCTTATCCGGAGCCTCTGCAGGCACGTCCAGCTTGTGTGAGATTAACTGTGAGATTAAGTTAAAAACCGTAGCCATTTAGCCAAAACCAGCGCTTTGTGTTTGTTTGTGTTGCATTGGCCATTTTGGGTCAAGTTCAGCCTCAGGACAGTTAGGCCTCCCTCCCTCTGGGCCTCTGGAATTGGGCCAAGAACCTTCTAATTGATTGTTTAATTACGGAGGTTTCCAAGTTACAGCAGCTTGGAGCCTCTCCATGATTTATTCTGCAAAATAAAAACCTCTCTTTCCCCGCAGATCTGTGCCAGGAGTAAATAACCCTCCTGATTCAGGAGACTGGACAGCATCTTCTAGAAAGAAGCTCACAAGTCCAGGGCAGGCGTGACTCGGCCATGGTGTTTTTGACAGTAAGTTCCATCTTGTTTGTTTTTTATTTTGATTCATATATATATATATATATATATATATATAACCTCCGAAGATTCTCTTGATAAAATACAAGTGCATTTTGGGAAAGTCAGACAGTTTCGAGAGGCTGACCGTGCAGAAGCTGCAAGGCCAGAGGGTCTGGAGTGGATGGGGATTCTCGAGAGCCAGACAGGGCTCTGGCCTGTGCCCATCCTGCAAATAGGAGCACTCCGGGGGCAGCCCCCAGGGCCACACGTTCAGGGTGAGAAAGAGGTGAGAGCAGACGAAGTTAGATTGTGTGGTTCGTGTTGGCAAAGCATGGGGGTGGGGGGGTGGGAGAGGGTCAGGCCTCATGGGCTGGACTTGAAGGACCCCTGGGGTATCGCCAGGCCCAGGGGGACACTGAGCCTCTCTGGGCTAAGCCTGGAAGGACTCCGGGGACTCTGAGGGGTCCCCAGTGGCCCTGGGCTCAGGGGTGCGTCAGGCAGGAGGTGGCTGCCCCGTGGTGGGGACCTGGGCCGTGCTGATGGGAAGGGGGTGGTCTCACGGGAGACTGGAGGACACACTGTCTTCAGACAGACCCTGAGGACAGAGGGAAGAGTTGGCTTTGTCTGTTTGTCTTGACTTCTTGTCAGCCAGGAGGGGCTGTTTAGAAAAACAGAAGGTAAATGAAAAAAAAAGAAAAAGAAAAACAGAAGGATGAAACCGATGCGGAGGTTGGGGCAGAAACAGACGAGAAGCAGGGATCCCTGCTGGCATCCACGGAGATGGCGGGCTTTCAGCAGCGGCCCTGGTGGGGGGTCATTGAGAGACTTTGTTCAGAAGGCAGGCCTGCCCGTGGGGGTCGTTTCAGGGAGCGTGTCCCCAGGCCCAGCCTGTGTGAGGGCCAGGGCTGGCCGTCCTGACCAAGGCCATGGGGGGCTTTTCCGGGTGGCAGGAGCAAGACCTCAGCCTGGGTCTGTGTCCACTCAGGGCACCAGGTCAGCCTGGTACCAACTTGTCTCTGAGCTGGAGTCCCTCCTCCTAACCAGCCGGCCTCACTGAAGGGCTCTCAGAGGCGACCCCTGGGGACTCCGGCCCCTGGGGCCTCCCTGTGCCTGTTGGCGGTTCCTTGTGTTTCTGCCCTCATTTATCTGATTTGGCAGATGGCCTGGGCTGAAAAAAGCAAATGATTGGTTGAGAGCCTGAAAATGATCATTCCCTTTCCCCTAAAGAAAACTGAGAAACCTGAGTGAAGAGCTATCATTTCCACGTGAATGTTTGACAAAGAGAAATTTGAAGTTTCTCGTCTAAAATTCTACATTCTCAAGTTAGCTGCGTCTATCTGGCACGTAAAATTATACTTTCTGTTTTCTAAGTTTTTACCAGTCGATAAGTTAAAGGTTAAACAATATGACTCCGAGGTGTGAATGTGCTTGCAATTTACTACCAACAGCTCATTAATCACGCAGCCAAACGAGCTTTCAGAGAGGTCTGGAGTGAGCGCACTTGGCAAGTCACAGGGGGTGATGCTGGTACTTTTTCTTAAACTTTCTTTTAAACTCACAATCCAAGTTTCCTGTGATGAATGGGGCTGAACTGACTCGGCGTCCCCTGCCCTCGTGTGCAGGGCAGCCCTGGACGACTGTGGTTGAGGCCACTCGGGGTCCAGGCGGGGCCCCGGAGCAGGGGCTCCAGGGCTGTTCGCGTCCGCGGAGCGCTGCTCTGCCAGAGGAGTGGATGCAAGAAGGAGACAGAAGCCTAGTGTGCGTTCAGACAGAAAATCCAGGACCTGCCACGCGCCCCTGTTGTGTTAGGTGCTGGGCGTGCAGGGGAGAGGTGAACGCGTTCTCATTCCCGAGCCCCGCCCCCTGGCACTGCGTCCAGAGCTCCGAGAGCCACAGCAGGGCTGCACGCGGTCACACCGACGTCCGCCGCTCCTCTGCCTGCCCCTCGCGGAGGGTCTGCAGGGTGGAGAACTTGGTCGCACCGCCCACCATCCAGGAGCCGAGCTGCTCACTCCCAGGGGTCTGTGTCCTGGTGCCGCAACCCTGCCCACTGCCCTGGGACGCAACCTGCTCACCCGGCTGGGTTCCTGCAGGTCTGGAGCGGGCACAGGAAGTAAGGGCCGTTTGTGGATCTCAGAGCTGCCAGCGTCGTGAGCCAGCCCTGAGAAGCGAGGGCACAAACCAGCAATTCACATTCTCACGTTTTTTGCAAAAAAAAAAAAAGTACTGATAAAGAAATGATCTTAACCTTTGTAGCAAAAGAAGAGTCTAAGCTGCTACTGTGTTTGGTGATTTGAAAACCCGGCGCCAAGTGTAGGAGACACAGCGCTAGTTGCCCAGGGTGAAGTTCCACCCCCTCGCCGCCAGTTTCGGTGCCCCTCGCCGCCCCCTCGCAGCCCCTCCGCGCCCACCCCCGCTGCCCCGCCCGCCAGCCTCTCATCTTCCCGCTGACGAGCCTCTGTCAGGGCTGGGCGCCTGTGGACGTCCCGGCTGGACTCGGACCGCGCTGGGGCAGAGACTGAGATGGTCTCACAGTTCTGGACTAAACTGTAAACACATACTGTCTTCTCTTCCGGGGAATGCAAACCACTTCTGAAGGCCTTCGTGGCAAGGATGGAAAAACGCATCTGTGAGAGGGATGACCCCTGCCTCACACCTGGGCCCCTGTGACTCTGCCCTGGACAGAGGCCGCATCCCGGGGGGCTCACGCGTGCTCCTGGTGGGGTCGGCGGGGCCCTGCGAGAACTGGGGAGCCCCACCCTCCGCCTTCCCCCGAGACGGTTTCTTCCTGCACGTCTGCCTCCAGCTCACGGCGCTCAGGGAAGCGCTGGAGTCAGAAGCCCACACAGGACGCTCCGCGCTGACCGTGACCGAGGGCCCTTCACGCCCCGTCACCTCCGCGGACGCTGTGTGCTCTTGGAGCCTTCCCTGAGCTGCCCTGTCATCCCCGGTGGCCTGCGCCTATGAGATGCTCAGGGTGGTGGGTGGCGAAACCGGGCCCCGGGTCCCAGCACCTCCCACCACTCAGCCTACGCTCCGCACCCCGGCTGAAGCACAGAGCACGAAGCCCGGAAATCACAGACGACCTTGCCGCCCGGGGCCCCCGCAGCTGTAGCAGAGCAGCTGCGACCCAGACGGAGCCCAGTGTCCTTCCGTTCCGGGTCCAGCCTTCCTTCCAGCCACTGCTAACCGCGACTCCACGGTGACATTAGCTGGATGAAGAGCCTAATTAAGTTTTAATTACCCTGGGTGAGGCCCCCAGGTGTGACTCACTTGCTAATTAGATAAGCAAAGGGATTTGTTCTGAGCACCGGCCTTGCAAAACACGGTCCAATCCCATCTCTGTAAAGGTTAAGAATAAATTAAAAAGTCTTTAGAAATAAAATCTCCACAGTTATCAAGTTTAAACTACTCTCAAGGCCTCTGCAAGGTGGAGGGTGGAGGCCCAGCATCCTGGCCTGCCCCCAATTCATAGGCAGGGGCTCTGAAGTGGGAGCTGAAATGATAGATGGCCCCACTCATGGCGAGCACTGTTAAGGAAGGCCTAGCTGGCTGCTTTCTCTTAATGAATACAGAAATTTCCCTTTTATAAATAAGATGAGGAACTAGCAGCAGAACGCGGTAAAGACAAGCCAGGAAGGGCAGGAAGGCCCCCGTTACAGACGGAGCCACCTCCCCGCCCGGGCTCCTCTCGGGCGCACCCTCTCCCAGGACCTTCGTGCCTTTTTGATGACAGACCCTTAAATCCAAGAGAAGAGTGGATGACCAGGCTCTGGCTCTGTGTTTTTCTGTGATGTGGGGACGTGCCAGGGTGAGGCCCAGCCCATGGACAGCCCAGGAAGCCAGCCTGGAGGAGGAGGAGGTGTCATGTCTAGACCATGTCTGATGGACTCCACGTCCAGCAGCGGCTTCAGGCCAGGCCGCCAGGTGGGCACTCTTAGAGGAGCCAGACACACATCTTCTCAAATGTAGCTGAAGGCCTGAGGGCTCAGGATATGCCAGGACCGGGACCCGGAGGATGAAACCAGGAGGCAGAAGCTGGCTTCGGAGGGAGATGAAGGGAACCTGAAACCCATACGAGAGGTCTCAGCGCCTCAAAGGACATTGCCCTCATCTCGGAGCAGGGACACCAGAAACAGTCTGGGCCTCGCTGTGGGATCCATGTCTGAATGTCTCATCCTGGAGATAAGGAAAAACAGGAAATAGAGAAAGTCCCTAGTTATTCCGTTCCTTGATTGTATTCAAGTCCTCTGTCCCTTCAGACTGAGGGTATCAGAAGCAAGTCTATGAAGGAATAACTCAGCCAGAGCTTCAGATTACCTCTGAGATGATTCACATAAAATCCAGGAGAGCAAGAGGTCAGACCCACGGGGAATCCAGGTTGGGATTTTCAGACGTGGGCTATGTGACAGCTATGATAGCAAGCACAGGAAGAACAGTGAAGCAGAAAGTTTGGGCAGGAAACTGGAAGCTGTGATACAAGAGGGTCCCTGGGCTGAGGCTGGGGGGTGGAGAAGGGTGATCTTGGTACACACTCAGTGATGGAGTTTTGGGGTCTGACGCACAGCATGGGGACTACAGCAAACACTACCACTCTGTGTGCCTGAAATTCGTGAGGGAATAAACCTTAACTGTTCTCACCACGCCAACAAGTGAAAAAAAATAATGGTGACGACGTGCGGTGATAGGCACGTTAGATAGCTTGATCGTGCTGATCATTTCAAGATGAACGTGGAAATCGAAACATCGCATTGCACACCTTAAAAAGATACCAGTCTTGTCAGTTGTACTTCAGTGAGTCCGGAAAAAGCAAAACAACAAAAAAGTAGTGTACAAATCCTCATTGTCCTGTTTGACTTAAAAATACATCTTCAGTAACTGATAGAAAAGACATACAAGGAGCCAGCAAGGAATGAAGCAGCTAATGTGCTAGGTCAAATTCTCATAAACCACCACCCGAACAGGGCAAAGAGAAATTGCACCAGCTGATGCAGAAAAATCTATTTGATAAAATACCACATATATATTTTAAAATGTTTGTTACATTTGATACATACCATATATATATATATGTACATACACATTATACACACACAATCAACAGCATCAACAAAAGGATGTGGCAAACTAGGAACAAAAAGACACATAAAAAACCTACAGCAAAGTCAATTGGCTGTACAAGATGAAACTCCTCTCTCAAAGTCAGGAAGGAGACCAGAAATTCACCATCACTACTGATGTTTAACTAGCATGGAAAAAAAAAAAAAAGCAAGATTAAGAAATACTACATGAGAATTGGAAAGGAAAAACACAGCTACCCTTCTATGTAAATAACCTGATTATGTATGCAGAAAATCCAATAAAGTAAACAGATAAACTTAAAAATTGATAACTAAATTTAGCAAGACATTGGATAAAGATCAACATACAAAACATTTTACCTCTCAGTTCAGTTCAGTTCAGTTCAATTCAGTCACTCAGTTGTGTCCAACTCTTTGCGACCCCATGGACTGCAGCACGCCAGTCCTCTCTGTCCATCACCACCTCCTGTCCATTGAGTCAATGATGCCTTCCAGCCATCTCATCCTCTGTCATACCCTTCTCCCCTCACCTTCAATCTTTCCCAGCATCAGGGTCTTTTCCAATGAGTCAGCTCTTCGCATCAGGTGGCCAAAGTATTGGAGTTTCAGCTTCAGCATCAGTCCTTCCAATGAACACCCAGGACTGATCTCCTTTAGGATGGACTGGTTGGATCTCCTTGCAGTCCAAGGGACTCTCAAGAGTCTTCTCCAACACCACAGTTCAAAAGCATCAATTCTTCAGCACTCAGCTTTCTTTATGGTCCAACTCTCACATCCATACATGACCACTGCAAAAACCATAGCCTTGACTAGATAGACCTTTGTTGGCAAAGTAATGTCTCTGCTTTTTAATATGCTGTCTAGGTTGGTCATAACTTTTCTTCCAAGGAGTAAGCGTCTTTTTATTTCATTTACCTCTACATAAACTATTAGAGGTAAAAAACCAGCAAAAAACTATTAGAAAACACAATTTAAAATTACCTTTTTAGGGACACAAAGAGTCAAATATTAGCAACACACCCAACAAAAGATATGTAAGACCTTTATGACAAAATCCAGAAAGCATTATAGAACAAATTAAAAAAGACCCAATTGAATTGAAAGGCTCAATCATTTTAAATATGTCAGTTTCTGCAGTGTTTTATGGGTTTAATATAAAATCTTAGCATAATTTATAAGGTTAAGAAAATCTTGTAGAGGAACAAATTTGGAATAATTGTAGACTTACAAAGCTACAATAATTAAAAACTGAAGAACTGTCACAGCATGGATGATAGACCAGGAATAGAATGGACAGAGAAGCCCACAGCAGCTGGACACTCAGCTGAGGGCAGTGGACACCTCAGAGAAGTAGTAAAGCCCAGCCTTCCCTGTAAGCAGGCCATTCTGAAGAATTATAATGTGGCCCTAGCTCTCAGCATCCGCAAAACCATCCAGGGGAGGGTAGATATAAACGTACAGGCAAACGAGGGCCCCGTGGAAGGTGACAGTCAGACATCTGGGCTACCTCGAGGAGGACCCCTCTGTTAGCAAATGGAAAAAGAACCAACCATCAAGGGAAGGAGTGATAAAGGGGCCATACTGAAATTATGAAAGTCTGTCCACAAAAATATTGCCAGAAAAGATAGGCAAGACAGTGTGGGAACAGATATCTGCAAAACTCCTGCCCGTATTCTAGCGAGAATTCTCCTGCAACAGTAAGAAAAGATGGGCTCTCCCCAGACACAGCGCGATGGTGCGGGCTGGGCCGCTGAAATGGACCTTCGCTGAGCAGAGGAGAGTGGGTTCACCAAGGACACGGCCACTGAGCCTCAGCAGGAGGCCGCTCCCCCGGCACAGCTGAGCCCAGATGACGACATCACGAGTGTGTGATTCATCTTTACAAGGTTCAAAAATACACAGAACTAACCCACGATGATGACGACGGAAGCCAAGATGATAGTTAGCTTAGGGCGGCAGGCGCGTCATGGGGCTCTGGTAACATTTCGTTTAAACGTGCCTTGAGCGGGGCTTCCATCAGTCACTCAGCCGTGTGTTGGACACTATCCTGAATGCACGAATAACGAATAGCGCTTAGTAGCACATGAATTCATGAGAAAAATCAGGAAGCCAAGAAGGAGAAGTGCCATCCCATGTGGAGCCAGAGCTGAGGGCCTACGGGGGCCTGATGGGGTTAGGCCCTTCCCCTAAAGCACTCAAGGCCACTGGGGCCAGGGCGATGGCTGAGTGGGCGTCAGTGTAGACGGGCTGGGCTGGACGGAGCCGGGTGTTAGGCCGGGAGCCGGCCGTGGGGGAGGCTTGCCTTCTCTTTGATGGGAGCGGGCTGCAATCTCCTTCAATCTAAGTTTTGACTTTAAGACTTTGTGACGCAGAATCATTGTGTTTATTACCATAATAATTCAAGACCTTAGAACTGCTGTGAGCTGACATGGTATATATATTTTTGTCTGAAACAAAGGAACTTAGTTTTTGCAAATTGTTAGAGACTTCAAAAAATGCATTTCATTTTCAGATGTATCGTCAAGGGCAGTGACTCATGGCTCAGGCTGGTTCAGAAGCGATCTCTAAAGAGAGGCACGATTTTTCCTGAATCTCATTTGCAAGGAGGCCGTGGCTGGCTCTGGGCCCCCACCCAGACGGCCGGGTCTGACTCCAGGAGCCCTGAGTCAGCCAGCCCAGGAAGGGCACCATTGCTCACCCAGGGACCTGGGCCGGCTCGGGTCAGAGGGGCAGGGGGCACACTGCTGGCCCTTCTTCTGCTGAAGTTCATGATTGGGTTTGAGATTCACCCTTTGGCCACTGAGCAAATTGCCTCACCTATATTGCATTAAAGTACAATTTCCAACTTTTGCTTGAAGTCAATAGATGAGTCAGCCCAGTGATTCACTGTGTCTCCTCACCTTCTTAATTCTGTTATATCCTGGAAGAATCATGATTGACTATTGATGGAAACCCTTTGAAGTCCTGAGACATTGTGCTTTCTAAAATAAGGTCACTTCTTTTTGCTAATATCTGACCTATGAAAAGTCTCCTCAAAATCTGTGCAAACAAACGGAGATGACAGGGTCATTTGTCCCCTTCTTGGGCAGGGGTGGGCTGATCCCGGGAAGCTGTGGCTGCACATGAAGCTCTGATGAGGCCTGGAGGGTGGTAAGACCCCAGGCTTTGGGGAACCCAGGCTGGAACATTCTGGCTGGGTGGCGGGGCGGGAGCTGTGTCCTGGGCCGGCTGCTCTCCCCAGTACAGGAGTGATGCCCGCATCAGGGACCTCAGACCAGCACAGGGGCTGCGCTGGGTATAAACACACCGCTCCAGGGCACACACCAGGGCTGCAGCCGCTGCAGCCTCAGCGATGAGAGTGAACAGCCCTGGCACGATTCGTTCAGTAACAGAAAACACAGACCAGTCCTCTGCGCTTCTCCCCTCAGGGAGCGGTAACTCTAGGCCTGACCTAGGAGATCGGCTAAATCACGGCCTCACAGCTGGTCAGCACTAACTTATCTAGATAATTCTAGCAAGCTTGGCACAGAGGTCTTCCCATTAGCAGCATGCTTGGTGACCAGGAGCGGAACTCTCTGGAGCTGGCTTATGCGGAGACAGGGACTTATCTGAAGGTTTGTTTCTGAGGCACCAGAGGGGGGGTGATGGGCAGGAGGCAACCCCCTTTTTGTGTCTTCAGCTTATGGTTCCTTCCTTCTGCCTCTTCTCTGGGCAGCTGTTCTATCCTTTTTCTCTTGGCCTTGCCTGGTATGGTTGCCCCCCCGCCAGCCCTCTGTCACTCCCAGGGCCCAGACTTATGTCCAGCTCTACCCTCTGGAAGGTGCCCCCTTCCAGTCGGGGGCTTAGCCCCTGGCACAGATCCTGATTCAGGCTGTGGTACACCCACTTCAGCACCAGCTGCTTTCAGCTTGCAGCTCCCTTTGCACATCGGTATCTCCCTCCATTACCATAGGGTAGGTGCAGGGTACTGTGACTGGCCATCAGGGGACTCTGAAGTGTGGGTGTCTGGCCATCCCTGGAGGAGCCAGGTGAAGGGAAGTCCTGTAGAACATGCTCCCCAGTCATCATGACCCACGGTGGGCACATTTTCCTAAACACTCTCAGAGGCTTTGCTGTGAGGAGAAAGGACCAAATTCTAGGATGGCTAATTTTACGTGTCCAGCTGACGGGGCATCAGCTGCCCAGGTATCTGACTCAGCATTCCTCTGGGTGTGTCTGGGAAGGTGTTTCTGGATGAAGCCAGCATTAAATCAGCAGACTGTGTAAAGCAGAGTGCCTTCCCACAGTGGCGGGCCTCGTGCAACCTGTTGGAGGCCTGAGTGGACAAAAGGACTGCCCACCCCCTGAGTAGAGAGCCCCTCCTGCCTGGTGGCCTGGAGCCGGGACCCCAGCTTTCTCTGTCTCGTGCATGGCTCTCGTGAATCTCCAGCTTGCTGACCCCTCCAGCTGGTCTCAGGTCTCGCCTTACAGTCCATCTCCTTTTCTGCGTAGACATGTCCTTTTGGCTCTCTTTCTCTGGAGGACCTGAGCGATACAGACACCGTGCCCTCCAGAGAAAGAAGTGCCGCCAGGAGAGAGGAAGCCACATGCCCCGCCGCTCAGCTCGGACTCGCCCCGACGTCCGTTCGTGCCCTTGGGTGCCTGCTCTACCGGCTATGCTCGGGAGCTGTGCTGTCCAGGGTTAGGTGGGTGCTTCAGAGAGCTCACATTTGGGCTTGCTGTGCGGGGGGTCGGGTGGGGGGTCGCCTGTGCAGGTGGCGTGAGAAATGAGAAACCAGAAGCCTGTGTAAGCGGGGTTTGTTATTAAAGCACCCAAGTCGCTCCTGACATCCGCATGAAGCTTCTACACAAAACCCCTCGGATCACCCGAAATCTGCGATGAAGAGCATGCTCCTTGTGCCATGGGGAAGGCTGGCGGGTTGACCACAGTCAGGCCACCCACTTTGCTGATCCTCTGAGAAGTCTCTGATTGTCCACAGCCCGACCCGCCCCTGGCCGGCTCCCCAGGGACACCTGGAAAACTCAGACTTGTCCCCGGGAAGCCAAGCAGAGCGGCCAGAACATCACTGTCTGGGGTGGACCAGTGGGACCTGGGGGCGGTCAGTGAGAGCAGAGATCCGTGTGTCAAATCACAAATATGTCGCCCTCAAAGAGAGAACCACGACCACCCTCAGGAGTGCGGCCACGCAGGAGCCACTGCTTCTACTGCGAGCAGATGCTTCCAGTCGGGGGATCAACCAGAAGGAGGCACAGTCCTCCCCCTCGGCAGCATCAGAAGTCCAACTCTCAGAATTATGTGGCCTGTAATTTACTAAATCTACTGCGAGATAGGACACGGCAACTGGCTGAATCTGAAGGTGACTGCATGTGATAATACCACCCCTGGACCTGTGATCTGATCTACTGCTGCTTTATTGACTATGCCAAAGCCTTTGTGTGGATCACAACAAACTCCGGAAAACTCTTAAAGAGGTGGGAATACCTGACCACCTGACCTGCCTCCTGAGAAACCTGTATGTAGGTCAAGAAGCAACAGTTAGAGCTGGACATGGAAAAACAGACTGGTTCCAACTTGGGAAAGGAGTACATCAAGGCTGTATATTGTCACCCTGCTTATTTAACTTATCTGCAGAGTACATCATGAGAAACACTAGGTTGGATGAAGCACAAGCTGGAATCAAGATTGACAGGAGAAATATCAATAATCTCAGATATGCAGATGACACCACCCTTATGGCAGAAAGTGAAGAAGAACTAAAGAGCCTTTTAATGAAAGTGAAGGAGGAGAGTGAAAAAGTTGGCTTAAAACTCAACATTCAGAAAACTAAGATCATGGCATCTGGTCCCATCACTTCCTGGCAAATAGATGGGGAAACAGTGAGAGACTATTTTGGGGGGTTCCAAAATCACTGCAGATGGTGACTGCAGCCATGAAATTAAAAGACACTTGCTCCTTGGAAGAAAAGTTTTGACTAAGTTATGACCTGGACAGCATATTAAAAAGCAGAGACATTACTTTGCCAACAAAGGTCCACCTAGTCAAAGCTATGGTTTTTGCAGTAGTCATGTATGGATGTGAGAGTTGGACTATAAAGAAAGCTGAGCCCCAAAGAACTGATGCTTTTGAACTGTGGTGTTGGAGAAGACTCTTGAGAGTCCCTTGGACTGCAAATAAGATCCAACCAGTCCATCCTAAAAGAAATCAGTCCTGAATATTCATTGAAGGACTGATGCTGAAGCTGAAGCTCCAATACTTTGCCCACCTGATGCGAATAACTGACTCATTAGAAAAGACCCTGAGGCTGGGAAAGATTGAAGGCAGGAGGAGAAGGGGATGACAGAGGATGAAAATGTTGGATAGCATCACCGACTCAATGGACATGAGTCTGAGTAAACTCCAGGAGTTGACGATGGACAGGGAGGCCTGGCATGCTGCAGTCCATGGGGTTGCAAAGAGTCAGACATGATTGAGTGACTGAACTAACTGTCTGGACCTGTGATGCACCAAAAAGTGAAGAAACTGAAAGATAAGCAAGAACCAGATTTTAGAGATGTTTGTGTGTTCAAATCCTTTTCCCTTTAATTTAAACTTTCATAAAACCCTTTGGTTTCTCTTTTAGACAAAACATTTTTAATATTCATCCACAGCAACCTTCCCACTCCTGATTCAGGCAGCCACCTCACAAAGGCCAAGGGGTTAAGAGGTTGAGACCACGGTGAGTCTCAGCAGAGCAGCTCACTCTGCATGGGCCTGATGTGCATGGAAATGCTGTGCTCAGATGCGCCAACAGAAACAACTGCTCTTGAATTGGTAACATATTGTGGTTGCTAAGTGCTCACAGCGCCAGGAGCACTGGGTCCCCACGTGGCCAGGGGCCAGTCCCTCGTCTCCAAGTGAGGGGTCAGGGCACCCGAGGAAAGGGACCTGGGTAGATGCCAAACACAGAATTTTTTCTCCACATGTTAATTCTTCCCCAAAATGAAATTACAAGTTTAGGCAGAGTGTGCACAGAATCTGGAGAGGCAGCCCCCTTTAAAAGTGCAGAGGGGCTCATCCAGCAAAACCTTACGAAAAGGTAGATGCCATGTAAGAGATCCTCAGGTTGGTTAACAGAACAGAAACATCTGAATCAGTTTTTATTTCCTCTGAAATGGTCTCTGACACTTTTCCTTATGTCCACTTGGCAAGCATGGAGTATGCAGCAAGAGTGTAACACTAACACAAGTTAGAGGAATGGAGACATTTTCTCTCTGGAGCTAAAACCTTTCCACAGCAACCCAAATACAGATCCAGGTTTAGCTGTACCTCCTAGGGTCTCCTTGCCACCCAGAAACAGAGGAGACACAGACATCCCTGTCCCTGTGGAAAGAGGGCTCTCACCTCTGTCAAGGAGGGTGTCACCAACCCAGTTTGAAAAGGATTACACGAAAGCTCAAGAAATTTAAGTAACTCGGTCAGCTCACCTACAGCGCCCACAGTGTCTCAGTATGGGGCCAGATGTATGTGCAGTGAGTCATCACTGAGAAACACCACGTGATGGGAAGGCTGTGGGTGAACCGCACCCAGAGAAGGGGAGTGAGGACCAGAGAAGGGGAGTTAGAGCCAGAGGAGAAGGGGAGTGAGGACCAGAGGCAAGTGAGGACCACAGAAGATGGGCTGGGACACAGGCCGGTAGGCAGTTTGGTGCATCAGCTGACTTCTTTCATTTGGATGCTCCGATCAATTAAGTTTCTAGAGGAGGTAAGTGTTGAGACAAGGGGATTAGAGGTTTAAAAAAAAAGTTCTGGTTGTGGGTCTGTGGATGGGAGTTTATGTAAGTCCTGATCCCTTCACGTTCAGGACCTGATGCTCCCTTTGAAAGGAGCCCTCTGGACATCAGTATGGAAGCACCAAGAGGCTCAGGTGCAGGTTAGACAGTGTAGATGCCCTAAAGCCAAGAACCCGAGCAAAGTCCCCCCAACTCTGCCCAGTCGAAGGCCCCACAATCACGTGTGCAGCTCCCCGCTGCAGAACGAGGAGATGCACACCAGTGTATCGGGGCCCAGCCGATCCCCCTAGACGGCTGAGTCCTCCTGACCTGTGTGGGAAGCAGCATCACACACGCCAGGGAAAGCATGGGCTGATCCAGCATCTACTCAAAAGTATATTCCCTTATAAAGTAGAGTAGCATCTTCGACTTGAAAAGTTATGGGGTGAGGTTTCATCAAAGCTCACTGAGAAGTCAGTTCATACCTGAGTGAACCAAAGGCTTGAGAAGAAGCTAGGTTCTGCTCAAGGAGGTTCCACTGTTGCTTTAAGAAGAAACAGCAAAGTTAGAAAGATGTGCTTACTTGCTCTTGTTTGCTGAGGAATAAATAGATGCACTCTCTTTTGACTGTGACTGCACTGGGCTTACAAAGGAGTAAGAAATTGGATCATTTGCATGATGCCGAATGACCACATCCTTCTTCTGAGCCCAGAGATCCGAGCACACGACTCTGAGTCAGCCAGCTGCGCTGAGTCATGGCCACCCCTCCGGAAGCAGTTCTCAGGATAGCATGTCCGGCAGAGAGAAAACCTGTCCACGTCGTCAGTACAGGTGACAGAGGCTAAAGTGAGGCTCCACTCTCGAGCCCTGATGTCTGATGGAAAGTGGGCAGACGCTCGGGGTGAGGCGGCTGGGAGCTGGGTGGTCGCTTCAATCACAGAGCCCAGAATGCTCTGGCCTTCTCAGCGCTGCTGGTGTTCAGTCGCCAAGTCCTGCCCTCCTGTGTGACCCTTGACTGCAGCACACCAGGCCCCTTGTCCTCCATACCTCCCAGGGTTTGCTCAAACTCACATCCACCGACTCAGTCATGCTATCGAACCATCTCAATTTCTGTCATCCCTTTCTTCTCTTGCCTTCAATCTTTCCCAGAATCAGTGTCTTTTCCAAGGAGTCAGCTCTTCACGTTAGGTAGCCGAAGTATTAGAGCTTCAGCATCAGTCCTTGCAATGAATTCAGGGTTGATTTCCTTTAGGATGGGCTAGTCTGATCTCCTTGCTGTCCAAGGGACCCTTGGACACAATTTAGAAGCATCACAATTTAGAAGCATCAGTTCTTTGACACTCAGTCTTCTTTATGGTCCAACTCTCACATCCATACACGACAACTGGAAAAACCATAACTTTGTCTATATGGACCTTTGTCAGTGAAGTGACATAATTTTTCCTCCCAAAGAGCAAGCATCTTTTAGTTTCATGACTGCAGTCACTGTCTACAGTGATTTGGGAGCCTAAGAAAGTGAAATCTGCCTGCTTCCCCTTTCCTCCATCTAATTCCCATGAGGTGATGGGACCAGATGCCATGACCTTAGTTTTTTAATATTGAATTTCAAGCCAGCGTTTTCATTCTCCTCTTTCATCTTCATCAAGAGACTTGCTACTAGTAATTTAAATTATCTGGTGAATAACAGCATTGCTCCCTTAGTTTCTGCTATGATCATTTAAACCCACCTCAGTGAGGACAAAGGTCATACCTGCTTTAATGGAATTGTCTCCTGATGTCCAAGTATGACATAAATGTTTAGTAATTATTTGCAAATAAACTAATGAATGAATTGGCATATGGTCAGTGTCCTGTTGGGGTGTCAACTCACTGATTTATCTAAATTCTCTCTTCTACATTCTTATTCCAGCTAGTATTCATTCTTGTGACCAGTGCTTCTGACATAATGATGGTGACAGCTAATACTTATTGTTCAGCCCACAGCTTACCAAAGCCCAGGAGGCAGGCATTATCATTACACTCACTTCTGACCAATGAACAGAGGCTCAGGGAGCTCAGCTGATCTCAGTGCAGCCTACACAGTTCAGTAGCGGTGAGAACTCTCCTTCCCCGGGTCCTCACTCACTCTAGGCAGTTCTAACCCACCTTCCGTGTCCCGTTCTTCTCAGCACTGTTATGCTTAATGCTACGCCTAAGTACACTGTTTCCACAGCAAGGCAGCACCACACACCTATTAGAAAGGCCAAAATCCAGAGCACTGTCAGCAGCATGTTTTGGGAAGAGTGCGTAGCAACAGGAAGTCTCGCAAATGGTGCAGCCACTTCGGAAGACAGTTGGATGGCTTCTTACACAGTAAATATACTCTTACCACACAGTCCAATACTCGTGCTCCCTGATACTTAGCCAAGGCTGCTGAAAAGAGATGTTCTCACAAGAACCTGCACACAGATGGTTATTGCAGTTTTTTCCATAACTCAGAACTTGGATGTAACCAAGATGTCCTTCAGAGGGTGAACAGGTAAAAATAAACTCATATGTCCAGACACAATAATGGAATATTATTCAATGCTAATAATAAAGAAAGCTGAGAGCTGAAGAATTGATGCTTTAGAACTGTGGTGTTGGAGAAGACCCTTGAGAGTCCCTTGGACTGCAAGGAGATCCAACCAGTCCATCCTAGGGGAGCTCAGTCCTGTGTGTTCACTGGAAGGACTGATGCTGAAGCTGAAACTCCAAAACTTTGGCCACCTCATGTGAAGAGCTGACTCATTGGAAAAGACCCTGATGCTGGGAAAGATTGAGGGCAGGAGGAGAAGGGGACAACAGAGAATGAGATAGTTGGATGGCATCACCGACTCAATGGACATGAGTTTGGGTAAACTCCAGGAGTTGGTGATGGACAGGGAAGCCTGGCGTGCTGCAGTCCATGGGGTTGCAAAGAGTCGGACACGACTGAGCGACTGAACTGAATAAGAAATGAGTTATCTACCATGAAAAGACATGGAGGAACTTTAAATGTACATTACTAAGTGAAAGAAGGCAATCTGAAAGACCTACACAGTGCATAATTCCAACAGTATGACATTCTGGAAAAGACAAAAGTATGAAGATATTAAAAAGATCAGTGGGTGCCAAAGGTTTGAGGGGAAAATAGGTGGGGCACAGAGGATGTTCAGGGCAAGACTCTACCCCACGTGACACGATACCAGTGGACACGTGTCATTATACACTTGTCCAAACCTGCAGAATGTCAGCACCAGGAGTGACGGTGATGTGTCCTTGTGGTTCATCCACTGTAGGAAATGCACTTTCTGGGGGAGATGCCGGCCTTAGGGGAGGCTGTGCATGGGGGATGGGGACAGGAGCTATATCTCTACCTTTCTTTTCAGTTTCTGTGAATCCAAACTACTATTAAACTAAAATCTAAAATAAAGGTCTGCTACATGAGAACAGAGTATTTCATACATGTACTGCATGTACATATATTCTATGTACTTTATAGTTCTACAAACACATTTTATTACAGAGACACACAGACGTGCGCACAGAGGAGCCGGTCTGCAGGCTAGCAGTGAAACCACGGCCTGAGTAACTAACAGCACTGTGAGATCCTTCATCTTTGGCGCTGCAGCGACACTCCTCGCATCTGCTTAGAGACAGAAAGAGCCATAGTTACTTTTTCTTCAAAAAGTACATCTCGGTTCTTGTCAACCTGATCCCAGGATATGAGGGAGTGCTCTCAGGTGCAGAAGCGCACCGAGCCCAGGCCTGCCGCTCCCAGCGCGGCTGCGGTGTGGGGCCTGCCCGGCCCGCCTGCGTTTCTGACGCGTCATCCGTGTCGCGTGCGCCGCTCCCGAGCCTCGCGCTGTCCTGATGCCACTCCGGTCATTTGCACATTGTTTGCACACATTGTCCTCGTGCAGCTGGCTCTTGATTCACAGGAGCCCAGCTGGCAAAGCAAAAATACACCCCGCTACGTGGATCAGCTCCTCACTCCCCACAGCCTTGGCTGAGAGCAGCCCGAGGAAAGAAACGCTACCTATGAAGAGTCCAGGCTGGGCCGGAGGGGCACAGGGAGCTGAGCCACGCTGGACCTGGGCCTGTGGACGCGGCTTCAGCCCAGGGAGGACTTGTGCACAAGTCACGGCCTCCGCAGGCTCATCCTCCTGAGGCCACGGCCTTCCCTGGCTCATCCTCCTGAGGTCAGGGTGCAGAGGAAGTGAAACCAGGCGGCAGTTGCCAGCATCTAGAGGGAGACAGAAGCCAGGGGGCTTCTGCCCACCACCCCTCCTTGAGGCCTGGAGACAGGAGACTCTGCAGCTGAGTCAGGGTGTGGGCTTGCCCACCTCTCTGTTCACCTATTTCAGCATCCTTGACAAACAGCTCACCTTCCTGGTACATGAGTTTTTTGATTGCTTGGGTTTTACTTCTGTTTCTAGCTCATTTGATCTAGGGGCACGGTGACAAATATGCAATAATCATCACTGACAGAAATGGTCTCACTCCCGGAGATTGATCTCAGGATCAGGCTGACCTCAGGGAAGAATTGAATTGTGCCGGGTTTCTATGATTTCTGCCTCAGAATCAGTAACTGGGCGATACATTTCCCATTCCTCACAATGAGAGATGAGTGAAAGTGATCTCTCTCTCTCTCTCTCTCTCACACACACACACATACACACACTCGTGTCCTACAGCACAGAACAGCCTCGTTTCTGAAATGCATGTGGACGAGCTCAAGACAGGGGATTTCCTCAGCGCTTTACCCTTGCCTCAGACCACAGCACACCATCGAGATGAGAAAACCAAGCATCATCCCTTTTTTTATTCTAAGCATGTAACTATCATCTTGATCTCCAGGTCCCAGCCAGCACTGGGTCCCTACACCTTCGTCCTCTATTCCAAGTGGCCCTTATAGCACTTTCCTCGACAAAGGAGGCCTTGTTCTTCTTATTAAACAAACACAAGAGCCAATAGAAACGTAAGAAAAGGCTTACTATCACTAGATTTCCAAAAATGAAAGTTCGAACAACAATCGTCTGCTCTTGCAGCCAAAATGGCTGAAGCAGAAGAGAGAGCCGCTCCTGGGCTGTGAAGGCAGAAAAGTCACTGTTCTGTGTGAGCCTCAGTGGGGTGCCAGGATGAGCTTTTAGAAGGACCTCTATGAGTGTGTGCTGATAATTTAAAAAATATGTGCAACAGGGCCTGAAAACTTTTGTAAGGAAAAAAAATAAGACGCAAGCAAATGTGTATGCTTAAAGAATAATTTTTACAGAAGTATTTGATAAAAAACAACAACAACCTGGAAACAAAATTGATTGCAGTTAGTAAAAGAGTAACTAAATGAATTATGATAAATCTACACAGTAGAATTCTACTGGCACCAAAAATCATAATTAGAGTTTGACTTGGAAAAATGCCAACAATATACTCTTAGGTGAAAAAAGGTTTACAAAAGAGTAAATACAATAGAACCCTACTTTTGGAAACTATAATGCATACACACATTGACAGAATCTGGAAGAACACCCACTAAAACATTAAGAAGAATTATTTCTGGGTGATGAGATATGGATGATTTAATTTCAGCTTAGTTTACTTTTATTTATTCTTAATAGTTGATAATGAAAATAAATTACCTCTACAAGAAAAAAAGTATGTTTCCCTTAAAAATATAAACACATATCGCAGCTTGGTACATTAATTTTGGCACATTGTATCAATTTTTCTAACATTAGAACAAATATTAAAATAACCTGAGTCCTCCCTTCAATATCATAATTTTCTCCTAATTTGTCTAAAGGAATAAAAGTTTAAGGGTCACATTTTAGGAGAGGCCAGTGTAGATTAACTCACAACTTCCTTTCATATTTGCAATTTGGGTTCAGAATGTCATACTATATTTCTCCAGTCTCCCTAAGAATTTGAATTTGACAGAAATCAGGATTTTGGGCTCTCGAGTTTAATTGCTTTTTAAAAATGTATTTTTTTCATTGAAGGACAATTGCTTTACAGAATTTTGGAATTGGTTTGCAGCAATACCCCCAAAATCTCCAGCTGCAGCACACACAGCTTGAGCTTTGCAGAGAGATCATTCTGCCTTGTCCTGCCCTCCCTCAGTCGGGCCAGCTGAAGGCTGGCACCTGTCACCTACCTCTCATCAGTTAAATAACAAGCTGTCCTGACCACTGACCTTCAACCCCCTGAGAGGAGTTCAGGGTGGAGATCAGGAATGAGGCTCTCTGTGCTCTGGGAAAAACTGGTAGAACAGTCCTTCAGATTGATAGATATTTCCAGAAGATGTAATGACCCTAATTCTTGCATCTCCTCATATCTAGAGAAGCACTAAAATCCTTCATGGTGATGTCTGCTCCTCATGACTAGCAGCAGCCTTCCGAAAAAAAACCAATGTGTTTGACTGCATGTATTTCCCACTTCACCAAAATCGTGTATATGCTGACCCCGCCCTGCCTCTTTGGGGCAGTTCCTCAGAGCTTGCTGAAATGCTGTCTCCCAGGCTATAGTCCTCATTTTGCCCCCAATAAAACTTGACTCACAGCTCTCACATCCTGTGCTTTTTCAGTCGACAGCGGGGCATCTGCAAGGTTCACTCACGTCCTGTCAGCGTCATTTCTTGCACATTATCACGTGTAGGATGAGGCCATGCACACCACAGGAGCTGGACAGACAGTCCTGTCCCAGGAGCAGCTCAGGGCTTGGAGAGGAAGCCAGATACCCACAGGTCCCGTGACTGCAGTCCATAACTGGTTGGGGGTCCAGAGAAGAATTTCTACACCTGTCAGGAGTCGAGGATGGGGAGCGAGGTGCCTGGGGGCTGTCCATAGGGTCAGGGAAGGTGCTGCGCCCAGGACCCCGTGTTCCAGGGACCCCAAGTCTGAGAAGAGAGGTGCTGCCCAGGGATGGTGTGGGCATCCAACTCTTCTCTGTGCCTCCGGCCCATGAGGTCAAGGGGACACTCAGCCCCAGGCCTGTGGTCTGAGACTTGGCCACAGCCCCAGGGGCAGGGGGCCAGTGAGACCCCACCAACAGGGGGGGCAGCGGCCTATTCTTTTCTTCCCTATTTTTTTTTTTCTTAAAGAGACACATTTCCCTCTGCGCCAAGAAAACTAGAACTTGTGGTTCTGGAAATAATCACCATCTGCACTTTTAAGGTCTGCACTTCGTCAAGCCTGTTATGTTCCCTTTCGTGAAAACTATTAGAAAATTTGCATTTGATGAAAAGTTTAAAAAGTCACTTTAAATAGAAGGGTTTTAATTCACATAATATTTAGGAGTGGAAACTTCCTTGTAAATTATGGATGGAACTTGGAAAGAATATGGTCTTTTTGGTTTTATAGAATATTCTTCCCTCTTTTAACAGAAGAGGAATTCAGAATCTTCTAGTTTTGAAGATTTTTCAGTATTTGTGGCTCCAGTGCAAGCAGTGAGGGTGTGCTCCGCCCTCAGCCTCCACGGACACGGGGGCTGAGAGATGAGGAAGGGGGCGGCTCTGTGCTTTAACATAATAAACAAAACATCATCTCATCGTTCCTAGATGTCCGCTCCCTGGACCTGGTTCTACATAGGGGCTGCCTGGTGATAGAAACCAGCCTTTAATTAGGTGCCTCATAGAAAAGCTCTCAAGAAACAAAGGTTTCTCATTCCCCATTCTGTCTCTCAAGATTTCTCTTGTTTTGTGCTCAATTTTGGAATACATGCAGACCTGTAAAAGCCAAAATTTTTAAATGTTTTGCAAAACGTGCATTTCTTGCAAAACTACTGGAAAGGTTACCAAGACAAAGAAAAGCCATTCAGCTCCCTGGGGGCTACCTCTGTTTTGTTTTTCTTTTTTTTTTTTTAGTATTTTGAAAGTTGTTTGGGTGGGCCGGTTGTTGTATCAGGATAGTCCTCTGAGAAGACGGCCGTTAGCTGGCGTACAGGGCTGAGGACATGGAGAAGTTTGGGGTTCACGGCACGTTCACGACGGCAGAACCTTTTCCAGCCAAGCTGTCTCGGGGGACGTGGTGCCAGCCGAGGGGCGGCTGGCAGGCCTGGCCGTCACAGCAGGCAACCTCTGAGGCCAAGGCCCCGCATCCCATCTACCTGTTAGGGATCGGTTTCCTCCACTCTTTTATAAGAGCTTGAATACTGCTTTTGTCTTTGAAGTAATGAAGAAGCCCCAAGTGAAAAGAGCAGGAATCAAGACAAACTTAAAATTGGAGCCACTCGGGTGTGTCTCCCAAACACTGTGGCCCAGGTGGCCTTGAGTGGAGCCACTAGCCCTGTCTCACGGGATGTGTCTACATGACCTGTGTGTCCACACAGCACCTTCACGAGGACCTGAATGTCTGCGTTTGCTGTTCTATTTAAAAGTAAAACTCATGGTTCGCTGGGAGAAATATTAAATATAAACTCTATGGGTTAGGTAGGTAAGAATGTAGGCTCCCTCACAGGGATACAGAGAAATGAAGGCTGTGTTTTATTTATTGCAAGTCTGATTTATTCCCAGCTCCAGTGGCTCCATGAACCATCGGGCACATGGACTGAAGAGAGAAAATCATCTCTTATTAGGTTTAGGATTGTGCTAATGGAAGTGACCTCCCCCACACCCAGGGATTTATCCCTTCATGAAGAATAAATGAGAACTGCCAAAGCCAAGCTACTAACAAGTCAAAGCGAGGAGTTTGCGTCTTCCTCATCCCTGGGGCCCTGGACAATCTCATGGACTCTGACAGGACAGGCGGGCCCCCCAGTGCTGGGAAGACAGGCACATCACTGACTCAATCTGGGGGGAAACAGGAGGCGGGGTCTCGGAGGAACTGCTGAAAGCAGAGAGCCCACCTCTCCGTGCTCCCTAATCTGTGTATTTTCTTTGAAAGACGCCAAGAACGACACAGCTGCATCCTCTTAAGACATTTAAGTCCGTGGAAATGAGGGGCTTTCAAAGTTTAATTACGGAACTAGCTGCAGACACATCTAAATAAGGGGAAATGAGTCTTCTAAAAAAGACCCTCTCTAAAAGGTTGTACAAATGCAAAATTGTGTTCTTCAGACACAGGAAGCCTGGGGTCTGAGGCAAGTGGACAGCCTCAAGGGTGCATGCATCCATAGCTCCTCACAGGTGACCAGGAAGGAGGCAGGTCCCTGACTCGGCCAGGAGGAGGCCAGGCGGCAGTGTGACCAGGGGTGTGGACCTCTAGGGGTCACTGGACTTCATAAACGACCCCTGATATGCAGTGGCTGCGCCCCCTTCAGGCATTAGCGGGAGGGACCAGCAGCAGAATGTTCTGCAGGGAGCTTAGCAGTGTTGCTGCTGCTCTGCTGAGTCAGTGGTTTTCTGGCCCTTGATTTCTCCTGGGAGATGCTGGTCCCCATCACCGCTGTCCTGAGCAGGAGAGGCCAATTTGTCTTCCACACACCATGCTCTTCACTCCTCACCAGGCATCCCTTCAGGGCAGCACGCAGCCTCGGAGCACGGGGACTCACGGAGGTGGATGCCCTCACAGTAGAGGACCCGGGTCACCTGATGCCTTTACCCGTGCTGAGCACAGAGTTCCACAATCCTCAGAATCTGGGGAGCCAGGGTTCCCCGTGAGCCCCTTCCACAAGACTAGAGCTGCCACGTAGCCCTGACATGTGCCTTCAGGGGTCACTCCTCCAAGCTCCTTGGGGATGGGAAGGGCCCTACTGGTTGCTGACCCCAGTAACTGGCCTAGATAGTTCAGAGACAGATGCACAGCAAGCATTCATAAACCCAACACGTGATCACGAAGGGGCTGCTTCACGCCAAGCAGTTGCTCAGGACTCCACATGGTGAGGGTGCAGGGATGCTGGCTGACCACCTGCTACCTCCTGAAGGAGGCCTGGATATCAGAGTAGGAATTAATACAGTTTTAAATATTTGTGATTAGTTTGTGCTAGAAATTATAAAACAAAAAACTTAGAAGTGGATTGGAAGCTCAAAAAGACTATTGGAAATTCTAAGATTAAAAATTCAATATCTGAAATCAATAACTCAATTAACTAGCTAGAAAAGACAATGAAACAGACATCTAAGACATAACACTAAGAGCAAAGTACAGGGAGAATCCAGGAGAGATTCGTAACAATAAAAAGCAAAAGCAGTCACAGAGCAAGTGCAAGGCCAGACATATTTGTGATCTGGGCTCTGGGAGCCAAGGAAGGATGGATGGAGAGGAGTGAGCATTTAAAAGATGAAAATTCCTCAAAACTGATGAAAGACATCAGACCGCAGATTCAAGAATCCCATAAACCCCAGTCAGAATAACACAAAAGAATAAACAATAAAGAGGGCACATCGAAATAATATTCCAAAAAACAAAGATGAAAAGTCAAGCAGAAAATCTTAAAATTGGCCTTGAAAAGAAAAGGCCTTTTCCATTTTATAAGAGGAGAAACTGAAACTGAGAGTTAACTTTTTAGTACAAGCTAGAAGACTGTCTTCAAAAATCAAATAGATATGGCCGCAAATTCTATAGGCCATGTGGGTATGTATTTCTGAAATAAAGGCAATATAGTAAGGTTATTTAAAAATAGAGGGGGGAATTGAAAGAGAGTACAAAAAGTTAGATAAGACTTGTCAATTGCCAGAGAGACACTGAATTCCAGTTAAAGGAGGTTCAGTTCAGTTCAGTTCAGTTCAGTTGCTCAGTCGTGTCCGACTCTTCACAAACCCACAGACTGCAGCATGACAGGCCTCCCTGTCCATCACCAACTCCCGGAGTTTACCCAAACTCATGTCCATTGAGTCAGTGATGCCATCGAATCATCTCATCCTCTGTTGTCCCCTTCTCCTCCCACCTTCAATCTTTCCCAGCAACTGGGTCTTTTCCAATGAGTCAGTTCTTCGCATCAGGTGGTCAAAGTATTGGAGTTTCAGCTTTAGCATCAGTCGTTCCTGAATAAATATTCAGGACTGATTTCCTTTAGGATTGACTGGTTTGATCTCTTTGCAGTCCAAGGGACTCTCAAGAGTCTTCTCCAACACCACAGTTCAAAAGCATCAATTCTTTGGGGCTCAGCTTTCTTTATAGTCCAACTCTAACATCCATACGTGACCACTGGAAAAACCATAGCCTTGACTAGATGGATCTTTGTTGGCAAAGTAATGTCTCTGCTTTTTAATATGCTGTCTAGGTTGGTCATAACTTTCCTTCCAAGGAGTAAGCGTCTTTTAATTTCATGGCTGCATTCACCATCTGCAGTGATTTTGGAGCCCAGAAAAATAAAGTCAGCCACTGCTTCCACTGTTTCCCCATCTATTTGCCAAGAAGTGATAGGACCGGATGCCATGATCTTAGTTTTCTGAATGTTGAGTTTTAAGCCAGCTTTTTCATTCTCCTCTTTCACTTTCATCAGGAGGCTTTAGTTCTTCTTCACTTTCTGCCATAATGGTGGTGTCATCTGCATATCTGAGGTTATTGATATTTCTCCTGGCAATCTTGATTCCAGCTTGTGCTTCATCCAGCCCAGTGTTTCTCATGATGTACTCTGCATAGAAGTTAAATAAGCAGGGTGACAATATACAACCTTGATGTACTCCTGTTTGGAGCAGTCTGTTGTTCCATGTCCTGTTCTAACTATTGCTTCCTGACCTGCATACAGGTTTCTCAAGAGGCAGGTCAGGTGGTCTGGTATTCTCATTTCTTTCGGAATTTTCCACAGTTTATTATGATCCACATAGTCAAAGGCTTTGGCATAGTGAATAAAGCAGAGATAGATGTTTTTCTGGAACTCTCTTGCTTTTTTGATGATCCAGCGGATGTTGACAATTTGATCTCTGGTTCCTCTGCCTTTTCTAAATCCAGCTTGAACATCTGGAAGTTCACAGTTCACATATTGTTGAAGGCTGGAGAATTTTGAGCATTACTTTACTAGTGTGTGATAAAAAGGAGGTTACTTTGAGTTAAATGCTGGGAAGGAAGATGGGAGATTACTTACTACAGAGAATCAGCATTTGAAGTATAACGGATCAGAGTGTATTGAAAAGAAGTGTTTGGATAAACCTAACAATGCAGCAGAAATACAAATCTCTCTGCAAACCAAATGACAGTCTTACATGGACAGGACCGAGAGAGGAAGAGACGAGCTGGCGAGCATCTCAAAGCCTGGTGGACGCATAAACACAATACAAGTGAGTCAAAGTAGCTCAGTCGTGTCTGACTCTTTGTGACCCCATGGACTATACAGTCCATGGAATTCTCCAGGCCAGTATGCTGGAGTGGGTAGACATTCCCTTCTCCAGTGGATCTTTCCAACCCAGGAATTGAACCAGGGTCTCCTGCATTGCAGGTGGATTCTTTACCAACTGAGTTATCAGGGAAGCCAAATACAACACAAAACAGATGACAAAACTGAAATTAATTTGCCTATATCAGTAAGTGTAAATGTGCTCAATGCACTTGTTGAAATACTTTAAATTGGCTAACCAAGAAAACGTCAATGCAACTTTGTATGTAAGAGACACTTTTAAACCAAAAGATTCAGAAAGAAACAGCTGAAGGAGGGGTTGGCATAGAGCAGACTGTTCCCGACTTCCAGGGTTTTCCACATCAGCAGGACCAGCTCATCACAGCCTCCCAGACACACCAGCCCCTGCTGCAGCTCTGCTCTCCTCAGGGCCTGGGTCCTCATTTCTAGAACCCTGACTTCTTCCCCTATCCTCCTATCCCTGGGGTGTGTCTGCTTCCGAAGCTACGACCTCTGATAGCTCACTGATCTCTTTTCTACTAGTCTAACATGATTTAGCCAATTCCTTAAATTACATTTTCTGTCCCAGAATAAAAAGGAAAGCACAAGACTTGGTGAAGTAAAGAGTAAAGAAAGAATTAATTATGGCACAAAGAGCAGACCAAATCGGAAACACGTTTGTGAAAAGTCAGCAAAATATGCAAAAATTACAAGCCAACTTAATCAAGAAAATAGGAGAGAGACAAATAATTAAATTAGAAATGACAAGAGAAAAATAACCATAAATCAGAAGAAAATATAAAAATCCAAGATAACACTTGGTGCAATTTTATACATGTAAAATGTAAACACAAAAATAAACTAAAAATTTCACTTTATAGTTTTATAAATTTGACCATAGTAGAGTCATAACGTTGAAATCAATATCCTCAAAATAAATTGAGCCAATAAAGAACTCTCCTAGAGAAAGCAAAACATCCAGATAATCTAACAGGCTAATTTCAGAAAACTATAGATGTGATTATTGCACTGCTATCTGAATTATTTTGGAGTACAGGAAAAAAGGAAAACCTCCAAATTATCTTTATTAGGAGTAAAATATTGATTCCAAAAGCAAAGAACGAAACAAAACAAGCATAAATCACTTTCATTTAGTAATAAAGATGCAAAAAATAAATAAAAGATTTGCAAAAGTGTATAACAACACATTAAAATGTGATACTTCTTTAACACACTAACTTTGCATAGAGTGGTCCCTAAACTGCAGGGCTACATCCAAGGGTCCTGAGACTTTTAAGGGATTCTTGAAGCCAAACTATTTTCAAAATAGTACTTGGGCATGTTTTTTCTACTGTACTGATATTAACACTGATAGAGAAACAAAACCAAAACCAAGCAAAAACTAACCACGCACTGGTGGCCTGGTCCTTTGGGGCCACCAGGGACCCTTTTCATGGAAGACAATTTGCCCACAGACCAGAGTGGGGGCTGGTTTAGGGGTAATTCGATCACGTTGCATTTACTGTGCACTATATTTCTATTGTCATTGCATCAGCTCCACCTCAGATCATCAGGTGTTAGACCTCACAGGTTGGAGACCCTTGCTTTGGGGGACCCTCCACTCCAGACAAACACCAGAATTTTATCAGACGAGCTGTGCTGACGACTGAGTGGTGGGCTCTGCTGGTTTGAGAGGAGGTCGGAGTTCCGGGAGCTGAAGCCTCGCCCCTCCCCCGGCCGCCTCCAGACCCCGCCCCACTCCACTCTCCGAGGTGGACTCTGAAGGCAACAGTCCCGGAGGAAAGGCAGCTCTCATCCCTGACCACAGGAAATCAGACAGCTGAGGCTGCAGAGATGCGGCCCTTGGCGTTAGCAAACTTTCTTCCTACCTACAAATTGAAAGCAAAAAAGAATAAAATCTGTCTCTGCTCAGGGGGCCTGCCACGGGAAAGCAGCGTGTGTGTCTGGGCACCTGACTGCAAAGCTGCCCGCTCCCTGGAGGGAGAGAATTCTCTGGAAGACCAGAGGTGGAGCGTTGACAAATGGAGACGTCTGAGTCGGGGACATTTGCCCCTGGACTTGGGTTTGGGCCCTCTGAATAGTCTTAATAGAGTTAGTAATGATCTGAAAAAGGTGATAATCAGCTGACTAATGTCATTTCAGCAGAGCTGACCTTCAGGGGGGTCACTCACCCGTGAGAAGGGTGAGGATGTAAATGGTTCAGGAAAGTATAATCATTCAACTGAGAAAGTACAAAGAACCCCGTGGAAAGAAAACAGGATCTCATTTTAAAATAAATAGCTCCAGTCAGCTTACAGAATGAAGTGCTAATTTATCTTGGAAACCGTGATCATCATCGGAGATCTCAGCATGCGTGTTTATAAGAGGAAAACAAACAAGCAAACAGACGTGAGCAGCTCTGTTTGTTTTCCCTCCTGACTCAGAGAAAAATGAAAACTGTCTTGATTATCTTTTCTACAAGTTAGTGGTGTGGGGTTAGACTGACTTCCTGGAGGCTTTGGGGTGCAGACATCCAGGTGCGGACATCCTGGCTTCCAGCTCTTTGGGATGCAGGCCTCACTGGCCAGTATCTTGGGGACCAAGCAGATGCCCAGGCTCACGGTTCCCTAAACATGCAGAAAAGTACTGTTTTGGCTGGAAGTGGGACCAGTTTGCCTGGATTTACCCTGTGGTCCTTAGCGACTAAACGACAGCAACAACCCAGTGTAACTATTGTGCTGTGCTGAGCTTAGTCACTGAGTCGTGTCTGACTCTGTGATCCCGTGGACTGTAGCCCGCCAGACTCCTCTGTCCATGGGGTTCTCTAGGCAAGAACACTGGAGTGCGTTGCCATGCCCTCCTCCAGGGGATCTTCCCAACCCAGAGATCGAACCCAGCGTAATCATTACTAGGCTCCTATTTTACTCTTTACATGTCCTGATTTGAGTGGAAATTGTATTATTGTTCTAAATTCAGGAGTGAAGGTTAAGGCCCTCCCTAGATGCTGCACCAGCCCCTGGTTCTTCTACCTGCCCGGTGTATAACGTGGGGGGTGGCCCCCCTTGTGACTTTCCCACCTGATAAACTGACCAGAAGCAGCCCTCCCACCTGCTGCTGTGGGGCCCACAACACACGCCTCCCACCATTGCTCTGTGCAGAGAGAACCCTGCAACTGCTCTTGTCCCAGCTCTGTGTCTACCAGGGGCCCTCCTCCTGGAAAGCCTTTTGTTGGGAGAAAGCTGGGCCAGAGTAAACTGAGCCAGCAGAGTCCCTGAACCGACCCTTTCCTTTCCAGCAAATGAGCAAAGCCGCTTCATTATTCTGTCACCAGTAGCTGAAGGAACCTTGATGTCTACATCCTGTAGGACAGACTCCCCACGTCAGCAGGGCAACACCTGTGGGGAATGCAGTCTCCTAAAAATCGTACTTGTTGCATCGTTTGGAGGTGTCTGGGGAGAGAGAAGAAGTGGTACCCAAGGACAAGCAGGGGTCCAGCTTTCACACCGTCTGCTCGCCAAGCCGGATGAGCCCAGGGTGATGCAGGCAGCCACATGGATTGCAGGGCAGAGGGCAGAGGGGGCTCCCGGGACCCCCGGGGCATCACTGCCAGAGAGCTAGCTTCCGCCCGGAAAGCCTGAGGCTCCAGGTCCTCGTTCTTCGGCTCTGGGCATGTAGGACACAGGCCACTTCCTCAAGCTGCCTGACCACTGTTCCATTAAAACGACCGCTGTGTTTTATTGTAAACGACCATAGATTTAATGTGAACATACCGTGGGGCATCCCCAGGCACCGACATCGTGCATTTATGGACTTTCTTCAAATCCTTCCGTGTGCAAGAATGTCCATTTCACAGCCTAGATGCACCAAGTGCAGCGGCAGCTAACCCCACGCCTTGAAGAGACGGTATACATTTTAAAAAGCTGGACGTCTTTCATTTGCTATCAAAGTAAAATAAGATCGTGAAAGCCACTTTATCACTTCAACACAAAGGGCAGTGTTAGATGCAAACAAAAACTCGATTCCCTTGGCTTGTCTACAAGTCTCACAAAGTTAATTTTCCTCTTTTCACCAGAATGAGTATCACAATGTCTTTAAGCCTACTTAGATGTTCTTCTTGTCACTGAATAGCTGCAAGCAGAATAGCCCCACAGCCCTGCAGGTTACTAGGAAGGTGTTTCAAGTTTTGATTTGTTTTGATTTGCACCTTGTAAGGAGCACTGAAGGGTCTGAGGGCATGGCCACCCCATCCAGTATTCTTGTCTGGAGAATTCCGTGGACAGAGGAGCCTGGCGGGCTACAGTCCTTGGGGTCCCGAAGAGTCGGACACACCTAAGCGACGGAGGACTCACACAGGTTTGGGGCTCGAGGTTTAGTCTCCCCAGCTGGGCAGGACGAGGCACTGCTTCCTGTGGGGACAGGGTCCCAGCATCTCGCCAGCGAGCCCAGCCCTGGCTCTGCCCGCCCTCACCAGCCACACACACTAGTGTTAGGGGCTTGGGGGCCCGCAAACGTCTGAGGCTAAAATGGAAATCAAATCTATGTTTCTTTCGGTCTGCTCTGTCTGAATTCTGTCTTTATTAGATCCAGGATTTGCATTTATGGCCCCATGAAAGGTCATTTTCTATTCCCGGTGATCATTGCTTATTTTCCTTGTTTCAGACGAAAACAAACTAGAAATAAGTTGGTAGGGGAAATGCATTTTGATTCTTTAACAATGTTACATAATGAGATCAATCTTGGATTGTATTTTATTCATTTATACATGGGTCGACTCATTTATAAAGGTCAAATGACATTAACTCAATAGAGACATATTGTAAACTACCCAACAGCAATATTTGATAAAATAATATCTTTTCAAATTTGTGCTAAGTCATAATTTAAAGCTGAAGACTGTATTTTGCCTCATTCTAACACAGGTAGACTTGGTAAGAATATCCCTTAGATATGAAAAATACATATATATATATATATATATTTTTAAAAGCCATGAAAGAAACTGAAGATGGTGCGGGAGAAGTCTTCTGAGCCGTGCTCTGTGTGACCTTGGCGACAGTGCCATGACGGTGGTGCAGACAGCACTCCTTTCAGTGGAGGAGACCCAGGCCGAAGGTGCCGCCAGCTGCTCCAGCACCCACCCGCTTCCATCCCCACCTCTGCAGGGAGGACGAGGCCCCGCGATGCAGGAAGCCGGGTTCCCAGGAGCCACGGGCCTCCCTGCAGCCCTCCCAGCGCCCTCGCTGGGCAGGAGAAAGTGGGAAGCCTGTCGGTCTCTGCTCCAGGAACTGGCTTCATTCATAGGGAACTCCCTCAGCCTCCTGGGATCCTCATGACGACGGGCCCCCCTCTGCAGGCGGCGGGGGCGGTGGTGGAGGTGTCGCCACCGTCACTGGCTGGTGGCCGGGGCCCACACCTGAGCATCGTCGGCGAGTCCTGGGGACATGTGGCCTGGGGGGCGGGGGCGTCAACCTCAGAGACAGGCGGCTGCTGCTGACTGCCAGGGGGTTCTTTAGCCAAGAGAGCCCTCCTCCTGCAGACCTCAGGGGCGGCTGAGTCACCTGAGGTTGGAAACTCAGGACGCCTGCCAGGTGCGCTGCGGCTAAATTGCCTGTTTGCTTCCTCTTCCCAGAAAGTGACATTTTCAGCTGCTGCGTGTGGCTGTTTCTCCCCAGTACGGTCACTGGGGGAGAGGCTGGCGGGCCTGCACGCGGGGGGGCTCCCGTCCTCGGACCAGCGGCAGGGGTGCTGTCCAGGCGCCGGACCCCTCCGCACCCTCGCCTGCGGGAGGGCGAGGAGCGGGGCGGAGATGCGGCTGAGCCTCGGATCTCTGTCCTCTAAGCGGAGGTACCCGATTCACGTTGTTCGGTTGGCCTGGAGTGGGCGGCTGAGTCCTAGGATTTAGACAGCAAATCCCACCACGAGACTTTCACAATTCACTTTGTTTATTTTCTAATTTCATTTGGTGACTTTACATGTTAGCACAAAGCCTAAATAGCACAGGACGCAGAATTGCGTTTGCACAGAAGTACAGAGAACAGTGGAAATCAAGTTCCCCAGCCCTCCAGAGTATTCATTAGATTCCGTTATTTACCAGCTAGATGCTGACGGTGGATCGGTATCAGGAGAGACTAATTGCGCTGTCAGAGGCCCTGCTAATTGTGCCGCGGTAACAGGGTTACACCTCACAGGAGCCGGCCGCTCAGCCCTGGCAGCTTGTCTGGGAGGATGGCAGAGACGGAGGTGAGGACCAGAGGCCCCGGAAGCAGGCACTCGCATCCCTGTCTGCTAGCGCCGGGTCTCAGCACCCCCGACTGCCCGCCCACGAGCTCCACGCGCGCCGAGCAGCCCCTCACCCTTCAGACGTGTCCCCCTGAGAGCTCTCGCCCCCACCGCCCCACGTTTCCTTCCAGAAGCCACCGCGCTTCCTGCCGTGACCCTCCACCCTCCGATGCCCACGCTGAGGACTCCACGTTCCTCCTCCTCCCTCCTCTTCCGGATCGGAGCTTCCTTGCCTCCTAGGAGCTCCTCTCTGGACCAAGCCCAGACCCACCCCTCCCTCCACTGCCTCCCAGGATCGCCATCGGACCCGAGGGAAGCCCGCAGAGCTCTGGGGGAGCCCAGGCCCCTGCCAGTCCACACCCCATTCTCCACGCAAGAACGCAGTCTAGGTTATACCATTCACAGCTCAGACTCTCCACGTGGTGCCCGCTGGCCACGGAAGAAGCCAGGGCGGTCCTTTCCCACTCAGCTCGCGGGCCCTGTCTGAGCGGCTCGCTGCGGGCTCCTCCCCTTGCTGCCCCATGCTCTCCAGCCCAGCCGCACCTCCTGCCTCTGTGCCAGACTCGGGGGTCTTCGCCCCTTTGAGGCTCTTCTATTTCTCACTTTTGCCAGGAAGTCCTCCTAGACTTGCTGATCCCCAGCCCGCAGTCCTCGGTCCAGGGCTGCGTCATCAGAAGGGACTATCCCGACCACCCAGGAGCACGCTGGCGGGTGCTTCTCTAGTCCAGGACCGCGGCGGGTGCAGCGGCCAGCCCAGACCTTGGTCACCCCCGTGCTCACTCACTGGATCAGAGCCCAGGCGACAACAGAGCTTCTTGTAGAGAAAAAGACAGCCAAGGCCTTGCTTGCCTCTGAATTCTTGGTGCACAGAGTGGGCATTTAATACGAACTTGCTTAATGAAAATGATCAAGGAAAAGGCTGGGTGTGGAGGGGAGAGCGGGAGCCCCAGGCTGCGGGGTCCTGACCTGTCCTTGGAACACAGAGCCGGGGAGTGAGGGCGGCAAGCTCCGTCCTCCAGGGCTGTTCCCACCACCTCACATCCCTCTTCCTTATCTCTGTGTCCTTTCTGATTCTTAGAAGAAATATATGTTTGATTTTATGTATTTTATATTTAATGTGGCATTAAATATGCAACATATAAAATAACTTTTGTACCATATATATTATGTATTATTGGAAATATATTGTAAATATATTTAAATTATTGTAAATATATTGTATATTATATAGTTTTCTGTATCTTATAGTCCTTGTTAGCACTCACTAGGGTCCAGACACTAATATATGTGTGTGCCTGTGTGTGTAAATACCTGCAAATTGCCTCTGTGGTCAGCAAGTGCAGGTCCATGCAAAAATAAACCAGGTGAGTGAATTTGGTGAGTTCTGTGGATTTCCAGAGTCTGTCCCGTTTCCGGGAGGAGAGACGCCTTCAGCAGGTGGTGAGCACCCTTGGGCAGGGGCTCTGAGGTGGAGGTGCTGCAGGAGGTGTGTCGGCGGGCATCTCCCAGCAACAGCAAGGGCCTTTGGAGTGGCCCCTGTGACCCCCCAACACTGTCCTCATGGGGGTATGGGGACTGTGACCCGTGGAGCAGCTCAGTGCCCGCAGGTGGCTTCTCCAGGAGCCTCAGGCTGCCATGGGGGCCACTGGACCCCAGTACCTGTGGTGATGGATGGTCGTCTCCATCTGTGTGTCTGCAGACACCACCGGTCTACCCCCCAAACTCACCATCACCACCAGGCCTGTGCACATTTCTGAGCAAGATGTCTGTGTGCATGTGAACTATTCTGAAAATCAATCCATTTTGAACTTTATTATTCCACACAATAATATGAAGCACAAGCTGAAATCAAGATTGCCGGGAGAAATACCAATAACCTCAGATATGCAAATGACAACACCCTTATGGAAGAAAGTGAGGAGGAACTAAAGAGCCTCTTGATGTAAGTGAAAGAGGAGAGTGAAAAAGTTGGCTTAAAGCTCAACATTCAGAAAACAAAGATCATGGTATCTGGTCCCATCACTTCATGGCAAATAGTTGGGGAAACAATGGAAACAGTGAGAGACTTTATTTTCTTGGGCTCCAGCATCACTGCAGATGGTGACTGCAGCCATGAAATTAAAAGACGCTTGCTCCTTGGAAGAAAAGCTATGACCAACCTAGACAGCATATTAAAAAGCAGAGACATTACTTTGCCAACAAAGGTCCATCTAGTCAAAGCTATGCTTTTTCCAGTATTCATGTATGGATGGATGTGAGTTAGACTATAAAGAAAGCTGAGCACCAAAGAACTGATGCCTTTGAACTGTGGTGTTGGAGAAGACTCTTGAGAGTCCCTTGGACTGCAAGGAGATCAACCAGTCAATCCTAAAGGAAATCAGTCCTGAATATTGATTGGAAGGACTGCTGCTGAAGCTCCAATACTTTGGCCACCTGATGTGAAGAACTTACTCATTGGAAAAGACCCTGATGCTGGGAAAGATTGAAGGCAGGAGGAGAAGGGGATGACAGAGGATAAGATGGTTGGATGGCATCACTGACTCAATGGACATGAGTTTGAGCAAGCTCCAGGAGTTGGTGATGGACAGGAAAGCCTGAAGTGCTGCAGTTCATGGGGTCGCAAAGAGTTGGACAAGACTGAGAGACTGAACTGAACTGATTCCACACAAAAATATGCTTATTTCATAGTATTGTCGTAGTAAAGTTAACCCAAAATAAAGCTAATTAACACTGAAGGGTATTGGGTGAAGACCAGTGTCCACGTGTCGGGCACGCCCCCATGAGTGACAGAGAACCATGTGTTCTTGAGAACTGTGCCTCCCAATGCTGGTTTTACACTGGTTTAAACCACTTCACCCAGACATGGCATTTACTACCATTATCAATTAGGTTTTCACTGAGTTTAGATATAGGAAGAGTGCAGATGTGGTTGACACAGATGTTTTGTTTCCTTGAACCAATTTTTGTTTGTATGACCTGGAGCAAAGGACTCGAGAAGGACTTCAGTAAAATATTAAAGGAGGAACAGCATTTTAATATCATCTAAATAAAATTTTAATTTTTCAGGTAAGAAAGCTGAAGCTCAGGAGGAAATGTAGCCTCCGGGGAAATAGTCATAAATCATTCCCGCTCCTAAGAAGGCCCGCAGCCCTGCAGGACAGCACCGTGAAACTGTCTCTAACCTCCCAGAGTCACGCTGTGAGGACCTGGAAGGCTGCAATACTGTCTCCTAACATTTAAACAACTCCTCCTGGGCAGAGTTGTCCCCTCGCCTGCCTGCTCTTGCTCCTGTGGAATGCAGGCACTGTAATTCTCAGAAGACTTCCTTTTCCTGCTCTTGAGAGGATAACTAATGTAGCTTTTTTGGCTTTCAGCCCAAAAGTAAGTGGAAGCGAACTGTCCTGGCAGGTGGCTGTCTGGCTCCGTGCTTGTCACCACGCAGTCAGATTAGGGAACTTCCGCCTCTGACCAGGAAGCCGCGGCCCCTGGGAACTGGGCAACTCAGCAACAAGCAGCAAACGCCGGACTCACACTCCGGGCGGGGTTTCTCTGGTGACCGTCATGTCTTGAGATCGACCCACTTGCATTAATTACACCTAACTGACCCTCTAGTATAGTTTATATCATGCTCAGAAATAGACTATTAATGATTATTAAGTAAATGTTCTTACACTTTCCTAGTAAGCATGGAGTGTGTAAATACTATGATTGTGAGTGTTTAGGTTTATTAACTGAACTTCCCTGGTGGCTCAGACGGTACAGCGTCTGCCTACAACATGAGAGAATGGGGTTCGATCCCTGGGTAGGGAAGATCCCCTGGAGAAGGAAATGGCAACCCACTCCAGTATTCTTAACTGAAAAATCCCATGGACGGAGGAGCCTGGTGGGCTACAGTTCACTGGGTCACAAAGAGTCAGACACGACTAAGCGACTTCACTTTCTTTCTTTCAGGTTTATTAACTTCACAGCAGAGGTTTTATTCTGAGTTTTGAATTCTTGATGGAAAAGAAATCCTGTTACATTGACTACTTCCCAGGAGGGCTAAGAGCACACCTGGATGGCGGTCTCTGTGGTGGGGGCAGCGGGGGCTGGGGGGAGAAAGCAGGTGACCCACGAGTCCACCTGGGGTACCGGCCCTCACGCTACCCACTGTGCAAGCTCTGCTGTTTATGTTTCAGCCATTATTCCCGAAGTCTCAGCTGGTCCGCAGAGCTGAGCCTGGTGTTTCCTGGCAATGAAGGTCTGGGAGGTTTGCAAGCTGTTTTGTAATAAGCGGTTCCAGAGAAGATGACTGTGTCCCAGCCCCAATAATAGTGAGGGTCAAACATTCAGAACATCCCGAATCGCAACCCCTGCTCCTGGGTTTTGGTGAAAAACAAACAAAGCAGACATGGAATCCCAAAAAGCGAGAGAACGTGTGATGGGAACAGATAATGCCTGAATCTTCATGGCCTGCTTTATTACTTACTGGTGCTTTCTTATGAGGCATTAAAAATAAATAAATACAAGCTTTTTAAGGCCTTTTGTTCGTGGGACACAAAAGCAATAAAATTCATGAGCCCAAACTGTTTTTACGTGTGCAGCTGTGAATAATCCAACTGTTCACCGAGAATTATCCAAATGGGTCTTCGAGGTATTTCTTTATAGCAGAAAAATCCAGAGCAATGGGATAATTCAACCACATGTTATGTTTTGAAACAACTTGAAAGTTTTTTGTTACCCATCATGTAAATGTTGAGCATAGATTACTTTTGCGAATACTGATACAGAGAATTTACTTAACAATCATAAATACAGAGAAGATTAATATCTATAATATATAAAGTGAAAGTGAAGTTGCTCAGTCATGTCCGATTCTTTGTGACCCCATGGACTGTAGCCTACCAGGTTCTTCCGTCCATGGGATTTTTCAGGTAAGAATACTGGAGTGGGTTGCCATTTCCTTCTCCAGGGGATCTTCCTGACACAGCGATTGAACCCAGGTCTCCCGCATTGTAGGCAGACGCTTTACCGTCTGAGCCACCAGAGGAGTCCATATATATACAGATGTCTGCAAATCAACAAGAGAAAGACTATAAGTAATCAAGGCAATGATGAGCAAATGCACCAGGGTTTTGGCTGAACTCACCACCAGTGGGTTGGAGGAGAATGCCCCAACCACTGACTGAAAGAGGCATTTCCCTCTGAGTTCTGATTGACACCTGGGACTTGCACTTAGGCTGGTGTCTGCAGGGGACGCTGGTGTCTGGGAAGGATGGAAATGGCTATCATATACTAGATATAGCTGAGGAGTAATCATCTTGAAAGTATCAATAAAATGGATATATTTATGAAAAAGCACAACTGGCCAAAGTTCATTTAACGTGTTTAGTTAGTCGCTCAGGCGTGTCCAAATATTTGCGGCCCCATGGACTATAGCCTGCATGGCTCCTCTGTCCCTGGAATTCTCAGGCAAGAAGACTAGAGTGGACTGCCATCCCACTCTCCAGGGGATCTTCCCGACCCAGGGATCAAAACCGAATCTCTCGCATTGCACACAGATTCTTCACCAACTGAGCCACTAGAGAAGCTCATTTTTAAAGACTATATAAATATCTAATGTAGAAAATTTTTAAGTAATGCATAATCGTCAATGGTTCTGTAGTTAGAAACTTATGCTCATGAATTCTTTCAAGATTCCAAGACTTAACCCTTGGAAACCCTATAAAAGTTCTGGATCCTGCTCCAGGACTAACTCACCCTCACCCCCGCCTTGCCCTGTGGTGAAGTCAGCACAGGACTGACCAAGACCACCAGGACGTGTGTCAGAAGGACAAGCCTCCCACAGGACATTTGCGGAGAACCCGAAACGAGCCCTCTTCTCCACAGGGAGGCTCAGTGCTAGGAGGCCAACATGGCGCCATGTTTACGGGACAGCATCCAGGACAGCGATTTATCTGATCATCTCAAAGGGTTCCAGATAAAATCACACTGGACACCCATTCCTGACAGAAAGCCGTCTAAAATCCACTACAGGAATCACACTCAGAGGAAATCCCATCAATAACTGCAAACAACCACAATTACCTCTGGAAGTTTGGACAGCTTCTATATAACTGTCTTTCAAAACTCCTTCATGTAGGAGACGTTCAATAAATATGCTAAATAAAGGACCCATTGAGAAGACAAAAGATGGTGTTGTGTTGACTTGAGTCGCTTGTGACAAGGGCCTCAGCCTGTGCTGTGCGCCTCATGCGTGAAGGAATTCGGGCCTGATTGACCATGGCGGCCTATGGCTGCTCCTTGTTGAAATTATGACAAAACGCCTCACACAGGCTTGTCTGACCCCAGGCTGTGGCTTCTGCACTGGAAGCCTGAGCAAACTGGAGGGGCGGAGGCAGAAGGGCCCGGGGTGTCTGGGGGTGTCCAGCCGGGTTGCAGCCAGGAGTGTCAGAAAGTCCCTGCAGGTGTGATGAGGCTGGACCATCGCCAGCACCAGAGGGTCTCCTGAGAGCTGACGCTAAAGCTGCCCCGTCAGGCGAGTGACAGGGGGGATTAGAGACAGCAGGAACCGGGGCGGGTTCAGCAGAGTTCACGCTTCTGCGGGAAGATGGTGCCCATGTGTCCCGCCCTCACACAGGACACGGTGGCTGCAGGCCTCCCGGGACTGTTCTTCTGGGTCCTGTCACTAGACCAAGCAGCAGAGTTCCCCAAGCCAGCAGGAATAAAAAGGTAGACACCGCAAAAGAATTTTGAAATCAACTGCAGTTACAGGGCATTTCATTTGAATTAGCCAACTGTAAAATGGTAAGACTATAAATATATTTTTAAATTTTTAAGTCATGTGCAACCTTTAAAATAATTCTAATCTCCCAAAGGTTACAAAGCCATGTGATTTTCAAAGTTGTTGGAATTTGTATATTAAGAATATTTTCAAAAAAGATATATACCTAGAGTCACTTTTTTAGTTATTACAAATTCAACCACAGTAAAAGATCATAATTTTATAGTCCAGTGTTCCCAGCAGGATGTTCAGGACTGTGTGAAACTTGAAGCTACACAAGGCGAGTTTCTTTTTATTAAATGTTGACCGATTATCTTATGCCTTAAATAAAGTAAAAACATTATAAAACTTCAATTACTAATTATTGACGCTTTAATTTGTAACTAGCTTTAAAATTCTAGGAACTAGGTAATATATTGTATCTTTCATCTACCAAATCTATATTTTGCACATCTAAATGTATACAGATCATTTTTTAGTGTAGCTATATAATTCTGCATCTCTGCTCCCCTTAACAATAAACTTCCCTAAGAAAACTTGCTTACCTCCTGCTTATGCTTGTAAAATGTCTTTATGGACTATTTATGACTTGGAGAATTAGCATAAAATAATACTGTAATGGCTTTGCACCAATAGCATCATATTTCTTTGACCAAGAGCAGATGATTTTTCAACACACCCCTCATCTATAAACATTTTCCATAATAACCAGCAGACAAAATAAATAATAATAGGAAAGAAATGCAGCATTTTCTTTCCTATTTTTAAATTGATGTCCTCAATTTTTTAAATGACCAGCCTCAGGTTGGTGTTTGCCTCTCTTCGTGTATGTGTGTTACACACACGAACCCCTAATGACACAAGGGTTGGCTGCTTGCTACATGGAGACTCTGGCGGTTTTTGGTTCACTGGCTCTTGTGAGATGCTTGCATGCTAATCCATGCAGTGGGAGGGATTTAGTCAACTGCTGCAAGCAAATCCAGGAATGCTCATTCCCCTACTATGTGCCTGTGGGAATACTGTGATAAGGAAAACAGGCAGAGTTCTCACACTCCCGGAACTCAATCTCCTAGGAGGACAAACCCATCAGCAACTAAATACAGCCTGTCTGACTGTGACTACGCAAAATCACCCTATACTAACAATTAAACAGCATTTATCCTCAAGCCATACTGACTGTCTGACCGTGACTACGCAAAATCGCCTTATACTAACAATTAAACAGCGTTTATCCTCAAACTGGAAACTTTTTCATACTGGAAACTTTTACTAGAAATAAATATCTCTGATTATTAGAAATGTAAGTAATATGGTATTATGGTTATCAAATAAAATTCAGCAAAATGACTTCATATTTAAAGAGTTGCAACTCTCAGTTTCAGAAGTGACAATAAAAGAAAACAGTTTGTCTAAAAGAGATGTTTTAGAATAGCAATCCATTAAAACTAAGTTATGAGAAATATGTAGAGAAATGATTAGAATAAACACAAATAAACCCAGAACAAATCATAAAAACTTGATAACAGAGTTTATACTGCTTAAAAGAAAACAAAGGAAAATGATTGTTTATGTATACACATTGGAGAGATAACTCAGCTTCTGTAGTTCACGATGTTTATGTTAAGGGTTTTTCGTTTTGTTTTTGTCTTTTTCCCAATCACAGTGAAGGGCATCTTTATGTAGGAGGTGTAATCTATGAAGACAGGATCACAGATTTTGATGTCAAGCAGGTATCACTTGAGTATTCACAGTCTCTCTTCATGTGAATAGGCAAACATGCTGAACTGTTGTTTAAAAGTTTGGGTGCCATCAGTAAGTCCAGGATTGCTAAAACTGATTTTAAAAAATCCCCTGCTATTTACTCCAAGTGGGAACCTACACTTTAAGGTGCTAGATTTTCTCATTTCAAACACTATAAGATCAGGAATATTGGTTTGGTTTGCTTGGATTTTAAGAAAATTGAAAGCACAGAAAATATCTTCATTTCATAACTGTAGAGTTGGGGGGGTGGTTGTTGGAGAGAAGAAAAGGAAATCAATTTATTTAAGAGGAAAATGCATAAAACAAATACTTTTGTTAGGAACAGAATTTTACATTATGATAATTTGGTATCTTGAAGGATCCAATTAGGATAACTTAGTTTCTTTAAGAAAAACTACTACCTAACTGATAATAAAATATTATGGCTCTCTGCAAAGGATATAATGCAATATATTTTTCCATTCTCCTATAATGGTCCCTGACATTTCCAGTGTTTCTCTTTTACAAATAACCTGGCCATGAAGATGATTTTATGTCCTCTTGGGATTTGTGTGATAAATTCCTCAAGGTGCGGCCGTGGGGGAGATGGGCAGATCTTCACTGTGTTCACTAGTTTTAAACGGCTGTCTTAGGTATTTGGGGGGAGGCTTCCCCGAACACTCAGTGACAAAAAATCTGCCTGCAAAGCAGGAGACTCGGGTTCAATCCCTGGGTCGGAAGATCCCCTGGAGAAGGAAATGGCAACCCACTCCAGTATTCTTGGCTGGAGAACCCGATGAACAGAGGAGCCTGGTGGGCTACAGTCCACGGGGTCACAAAGAGTCAGACACGATTTAGTGACTAAACAATAAAAACAGGTGTTTGGGACATTTACCCTCAATGCAACACTTCATGATCTCATGTGATTTTAGACGCTGACCAGAATGTGGTATTTCTGGACTGTGTATTTTTTAGTCACTTGGTGAATGTAAGTGGTATCACAGAGTTTTATTTTGTACCACCCTGATTATTGGAGAGGTTATCTGTATTTCAGTATACGTATTACACTCATCAGAAGGACTGATGCTCAAGCTGAGGCTCCAGTATTTTGGTCACCTCATGTGAAAGCTGACTCACTGGAGAAGTCCCTGCTGCTGGGAAAGACTGAGGGCAGAAGAAGAAGAGGGTGTCAGAAAATGAGACGTCTGGATGGTATCACCAGTGCAATGGACATGAACCTGAGCAAACTTCAGGAGATGGTGAGGGACAGGGAGGCCTGGCATGCTGCAGTCCATGGGGTTGCAAAGACTTGGATACAACTGGGCAACTGAACAACAACAAAATCATTATATCTATCATAAGTACCTTGATGCTTAGTAGGAAATGTCACCATTCCACCTTTTTGTTTATAAAATTTTAAGTGCCATTTTCAAGGTCCGTGTAAAAACCTGTTGGAATTTTTATTAGAACCAGAGAGAATTTATAATTCATTAGGAAACAGAAGGCATCTTGTTGCTAACAGGTGTTCCTATCCATGAATATTGTATATGAATCCCTGATCTATAATTTCATTCAATAAAAATTGGTAGTTTTCTTTATTATAATCTCTTGGTTTTACTGGGTAAACAAATAAATCATCTTCAAAGAGTAATAGGATTTTTAAAAATCTTTACAGCTTTTATTTGTCTTCTTGGACTTTTACCTAAAAATAGTACAAAGTAGACATTATTTTACCTACAAAGGTCCACATAGTCAAAGCTATGGTTTTCCCAGTAGTCATGTATGTATGTGAGAGTTGGACCATAAAGTAAGCTGAGCACCGAAGAACTGATGCCTTTGAACTGTGGTGTTGGAAAAGATTCTTGAGAGCCCCTTGGACTGCAAGGAGATCAAACCAGTCAATCCTAAAGGAAATCAGTCCTGAATATGCATTGGAAGGACTGATGCTGAAGCTGCAACTCCAATACATTGGCCACCTGATGGAAAGAACTGACTCCTTGGAAAAGACCCTGATGCTGGGAAAGACTGAAGGTGGGAGAAGGGGACGACAGAGGATGAGATGGTTGGATGGCATCACCAACTCGATGGCCATGAGTTTGAGCAAGCCCCGGGAGTTGGTGATGGACAGGAAAGTCTGGCATGCTGCAGTCCATGGGGTCACAGAGTCGGACACGACTGAGAGACTGAACTGAACTGAACTGATACGTATAATTCTATGTTTCTTCATTTTCCATTTCAAATGCCAAAAAGTTCAAAAGTGAATCTCAACAAGATATTCCACCAGCTTCCCTTCATGTGAGGCTCCTGCGCCTTGTCCCCAGACACAGATGGGTGTTTACGTGTCTTTGTCGAGTGCCTGCAGCTCCTTCCAGAAGGGAGTGAGGCCCAGTGAGGTGGAGGGAGGCAGCGGAGAGCGTGGGAGGCGTGGGAGGCGAACATCCCCAGGAGCCAAGGACGCGGTTCCTGTGCAACCCGCCATTCTGCTTGCCGACGCCCAGTCCCCGCGGTCGCATTTCAGACCTCAGTGATTTCCTGATAAAACTGTCTCCCCACTACAGTTCACACTGATATCCTCAATACATTTTACTTTGTTTTTGTTGTTGCTGTTGGTCGCTAATTCTAGTTTAATTCCATTCTGTTTTGGTTGCCTGACCTCAGGATTGTATTGTGTCCCTGTTCCAAGTCTTGAGTCTTTCTATTTGTTTCTACTCACATTTTTAGAACCTGCTGAATTAAATGTCAAGCTAGTTGCCTTTATCTCCATCTCAGTGTTGTATGAACGAGTCTGTTTTCTGGCGAATGCGGTGTGAGGTTTATGTAGGCCTTAATTAAGGAATAATGGTGCCCTGAACGCACACGTCTAGGTCATAAGTAGCTCCCACCCTCCCCCTTCCTCCACCCCTTCCTGAAGGGTCCAGGTCTCCTGTGACATATGAGGTGGTTCTGAACATTTATTACAACAAGAGCAAAATGCATACCATACACCTCACTATACTAACTGCAGAGGATTAAGATTACCTATTTAGATGAAAATACCATGAAACATTACGTTTAAAATCAATTATATCTGTATTACTAAGACTTCAAATCTGCTACCTTAAATATCTGTCATTGACATAGTCAATGTGCTATCGTAAGTAAACTGAATTTTAAAGAATCATAACCTTACATTTATGTATTATTTCACAATGACTAAAATCCCTCTTACTCTATGAAATTTGTTTTAATTATTTTATGAATAAAAAAAGCTTTATAATCCTATTCTTAAAAGCTATGTTTAGCTTACTATTTAAAATGACAATTTTAGCTGTAGATGTAGTTTTGCTTCACAAAATTAAAGATCTTAGAAATATTTCCTCATATCTAACACTTGGCCTTTATCTACCACATGTATGATAATTGTGTGTATCATGTAATATGTACATGTATATTTAGAATAAAGCCAAAGAAATCACACTTTTCTTAGCAGCTGTTACTAGTTTTCAAACCGTTCAGCTCCGTGGGGGTGTCTTTCACAATTAATGCTACAGTTGGGATTAAGGCAAGGATCTTCCTGACTGATGGATGAATGGTCTTGTTGGAATGAAGAGTCTGAGAGAAGAAAGTCAGATGAAATGTGGTTGATGGTGTCTTTCCAGCAAAGTCTGACTCCTTTATCCTGGAGGCCGAGGTGAGGTGCTGGCCCCCACACCCTGGGCTTCCATGTGCCCACAGGACACGGCCGTTGCTGCAGGAGTGAAAGCCGGGCAGATGTGGGGGCTTCGGAAGCGGGCGGTGGGGGTGCAGGCCACTTGGGGTCTGACTCGGGGGCCTGGCTGGGTTGGGACTCTAGGAGCTTCCAGGCGCCCAGGAACTGCTGGTCCTAGGACCCCACAGGGTCAGGCATCAACACTCAGGGCCTCGTTCTCACCCCAATCTCTCAGGAAGCACCTCCATTATGGGGGGGGGGTCTCCCCTCGGAGGAGATGGGGACTCATGATGCTCAGGTCTCTGCAGGTCTCTCCTAGGGGCTGGCTGTCGATGGGGCGGGAGGAAGTACCAGGTTTCCGTGAAATGAAACAGCTCTGCCCAATGACCCTTCATCCCCGGGTGGTGAGCCCACCTCCTCCCTGGGGGCCCTTATGTTCTGGAGGGAGAGGTGCCACTCTCTCTGCACGAGGCCTGTGGGGTCATCACTCTGAGAAGAGCTGGGGGGCAGGGAACTCAGCTGAGCTGGGCGGTTTATCACTAAGGAGGCAGGATCAGGCAGGAGGGCCTTTCATCTGGAGGAGACTCTGTAACCAAGACTGAGGGTGAGAAAGACCAGGCGGGTGTCTGGGGACTCATGCCAACGGGCAGAGGGAGGTGGGGGTGCCCAGACTCAAGGAGCCCTAGGAGGTTCAACAACTGATGACTGAGATAAAATGGAGTGTGTGGCAGTCACCAGACCTGGAGGTGGTGACAGAGCTGAAAAGTGACCAGGGAACGACTGGGCAAGGAACGCGTGCATGAGAGAGTTTCACAGCGGAAACAAGGGAAGAAATCAGAAAACTTCAATCTTGGACCCAAGAGAATAGAACCATCTGCCAGAACAGCGGTGTGAGAGAGAAAGGAGCAGAGGCTGGGATAGAGACTGGGGTGGAGACAGGAGTAGAGACTGGAGTAGAGATGGAGTAGAGACAGGAGTAGAGACTTGAGTAGAGATGGGGTAGAGACAGGAGTAGAGACAGGAGCAGAGACGGAGTAGAGATGAAATAGAGGGGGAGTGGTGGGCGCTCCCTCTGGGTCCACCCGGCCTGACCACCGGGTCTACTGAGGGGCGCTTGCCCAGCGCACCCCATCTGCCCCTGACAGCCCGACTCCCACCGGCTTGCTCTCCAGCGCCCCCTCCACGAGCCTGTGTTGTCACGACGCCATCCTCGTGGCTGCAACTTTCCTCCTTTCTCGCTGGGACAGAAACCCGGGTCCCTTCATCCCAGAAGACCTGCAACAAAGACTGAAATCACCGAACAGAGAAGGAGCGGAACGACTTGAATCACCAAATTCAAGCTCAGGGATTTTCAAGCGAACTCGACCCTGAAGAAAGCCTCAACTCAAGGTAAACAGATGAGACGGGCTCTGTGTGGTAGATGGAGACCGCGGCGCTCACCAGCAATGGCCGCTGAGACGGGCTTGGCTCCTTCAGGAAACTCCCCGATCTTTTCTGGGAAGTGGGGAGCTGCCCTGTGTTTCTGCAACTTCACCCTTGCCCGTCAGGGTGGGGACACCAGCCTGGAGCCTTGAGGCGGGGGCTCGTGGGGACCGCCTTCGGTCAGCCGCCGCAGGGGCGGCTGGAAGGACCTAGGGCCTGGCCGGGAATCCGCAGGCCCGCGGGGGAAGCGTAACGCGAAGCCTGCAGCGCCACCTGCTGGCCGAGCTCTGAACGACCGCCGCTCTGGCTTCCGGAGAGGAGCCGGGGTCTGGGCCAAAGTCGCTCAGCAAAGCGGGAGCCGCCGGGCAGCCGCCCGGTCAGCAGGTCTCCTCTTCAGGTGAGTCTCAGCAGATGCTCCGAGAGCGACTCTGGCCCAGACAGCTGCCTGAGCATCGCAGCCTTGCGGGGGAGAGCCAGTCCCTCAAAACCCAGAACCGAGCCCTTGGTCTCGCCTGGGCCCACGGGGTCTTGCAGCGCAGGCCTCCTGTGCTTGAGCTTGGGAAACGCAGATGGAGCTCCAGCGAGGGGAGACTGGAGTTCGGGCCACAAGACAGCCCCTTGCTTCGCTGTCACTGGGCTTCCCACTACCGATCAGGGCTCCGGCTCTAGAGGGGCCCTTGCCGGGGGTGAAACCAGTCCTCCGCAGTGCTACACAGGTCCCTACAGTGGTAAAGGTAACTGGGAAATCTTGACCATTACATGGGCGAATGAAAAATGTTGCTGCTGCGTCAGTAAACAAAGGATGCTGCAGCCATCCAGCCCCGAAAACCGCCTGAGGTGAGGCCTACGGAGACTCAGGGTGGAGAGGCGACGCCCCCATCAAACCGTCAGTCACCACCGCTGCCTTTGCGGTGCACCCCAGGGGACCCAGGATGGGCAGACACAGGCCACTGTGCCCGGGCAGCCGGGGAGCAGGTCGAAAGAAAGGTGTCAGTGAGCCCAGACTTTGCACCTTCTCATTCGTGGAAAAGGGCTAAAGTCCTTACCTAGAGATGTCTCACTTCCTTTTGTGAATAGTGATCTTTTGATGTTGCCACTAGCTGGTCTTTGTTGCAAAAACTCCTATAGATCCTGGCTGCCGCCCCCCCCCTTCAGAACCATCCCTCAGAGCCATCTGAGAGGCTGTGTCCCGGGCTCAAGTCCTCAGTTTTGTCCTCCGAATAAAGCATCGTTCTCAGCTTTAAGGCTGTGCATTTTTTTCAGTCGACATACATATGCATGTATTTGTATAACAAACACACTCATGGGAAAAGACTCTGATGCTGGGAAAGATTGCAGGCAAAGGAGAAGGGGACGACAGAGGATGAGATGGCTGGATGGCATCACTGACTCGATGGACATGAGTTTGAGTAAACTCCAGGAGTTGGTGATGGACAGGGAGGCCTGGCGTGCTGCAGTCCATGGGGTCGCGAAGAGTTGGACACGACTGAGCAACTGAACAACAACAGTGCATAACACACAGGTCTACAAGCTATAACTGATATTCTTTTCTAATATAGATTGGGCAAAAGAAAAAGTAAAGAAGAAGAGGGACTCTGCGTGGAGCAGGGGCCCGGGCACTTCAGAGACAGATGATCAGAGGTGCTGAGGCTGCCCTCCTCTGCCGTCCACCACGTCCCACAGGACCCAAGGGAGGGGCCGCGTTCCCCTGGCCGGTGGGCTCGGGACTGTGCAGGTCACGCTTCCTGGCAACCCTTGCTCACATTGATGAGGTAATATTTTCTAAAGGACTCTGAAATGCATCTTTAATGAATTAAGCACAACACACCTGCAGGCGATTGAAGTAACACAGACCTTTAGGTGCAATCTTGAGCTCTCAGAAACCACACATTGTTGTGGGAATCAATACCCTGGTCGTTTTGTATTCCCGAAATACGGGCTTTGTGCCAAGCACATCTGTCTTGGTAGAAAGAAAATAATTTTCTTCAATTTTCATGCCATTGCCTTTGCTAAAATACCCTTTTGAATGTATAGTTCAGTGCAAACATCTTATTTTTTTCTCTAGACTTCATACTTCTATAGGACCATCCAGAAAACAAATTGGAAGAATTACTTTAATCCATTAGTAAATATTTACTGGACACAACTCCAGGTGCCATGAGAAGAAATATGAACAATGACACAAGTTCTGGATCTTAAAATAACTAAAAGCACTTTCTATTTGAGTTTTTGTATAATCTGGTCCATTCCTTCATGGAAATTATTACCTGGTTAGATAATATACAAGCATTTAAAGAGATGATTAAAATTAAAATAACATGTGCCAAGATTTGGTAAGTAATATCAAGATGCTGCACCCCAAATAAAATGTATGTGTTCCATGATGTTCCCTAATTTTTGCCAAAACACGATGGGTGGGTATCAGTCATCCCTTTTCCCAACTGAAACTTAGGCCCAGCTTCAGGAGAAGCATCAGCAGTGGGGAGGTGAAGGCAGGGGGGCAGGTGGGCGGCATTTAAGATGTAAAGACCCAGGATGTAGTGAGTGTGGAAGAGTTCTGTTGGGTCCTGTTAGGTCTGGCCCAACAGTCGCAGGCTTGGTGCTGCCTGGGTCAGCCCGAGGGACTGGGGCCCTGGCCTGGCCACCTGCAGCACCCCAGCCTGCGTCCCTGCAGAGATCTCAGCATCTGTCCCGGGGGAGCCTGGCCTCCAGAAGCTGTAGCTGGAGCCCTCGGGCCCCACAGGCCTCCATTCATGGACCGGCCTGTCGCCGTGGGAGCAGGAGCAGTGATGACACCACGCAGTTTCCCATCGACGGCGGGTGTTTCCTGCTCGGTCCCCTGTGGCTGTGGGGAGGGTGTGCATCCACAGCCCTCACGTGGACAAGGAGGGGAGTGGGCCCTCTCCCTCTAGGTCATGATCGTGAGACTGTCCAGGGGGGCAATCAGAAGCCCGACCCCCAAAGGCTGGACTCTGCACCGAGGGTGTCCCCTGCACCCGCCTCCCTCAGCCTGGGTTCCTGTGGAAGGCCATCGGACAGTGAGTCCCGGGAGAGTCTTCTTCTGTGGGGCACCGTCCGCAGAGGCCGCAGGGAGGACAGCTTCCCAACACGGCTGCTTTCCCGTCTTCCCCACTCTGAGCCCATTAGGGGTTCGCGTGATACCAAATCATGGGAAACACTAAAGGTTCAGACGACTTGTTTACGCGGGTGGATGCAATCAAATCGATAGCAGTTGTGCCCAGAGTCTGGGGAGTGATTTTCTGGAATGGATTCTGAAATCTCTGCCGCCCAGGGGGGTGGGCGTTGTCAGGCCATGTGATGAAGTCTGGGTCAATTAGAGAGGCAGTGCTCTAAATCAATGCCACATGATGGTGTGCTCGGGCCGCTGAGCAGCCCGTGGTTCTTAAAGGGCCTTGACAAATGGGGCTTAGGGGCCTGTTTCCCCTGCCTCAGGCCCAGGATGAAAAGATGATTCTGCAGAGTCCAGATTTAACACCGGTCATGCTTTGGCCCTGGGACTGCAATGGCTTTAGCTTCTCAGGGGTCCACCACCCCCTCCATGTGGCACCAAGGGACCACGGGAGCTGGTTCTGTTCCCTTCAAACTGCTCCCAACAGAGAACCGGCATTGTCGACAGAAAACCAGGGTTGAGCTAAATAACTGTGGGGAAAGAGCAAATTAGCCAAGATGGTCGGGCTCTCTCACCCCACAATCTGTCAATGTGGTTCTGTAACAGCTGGGACCACTCACAGCGCTGTGCGTGTGCATCGCCGTGCACCCCTTCGGCCACGGCCGCGTCTGTCTGTAAGCGTATATAAGCTCCACTGAAAAGCCCCTGAAGCTGCGTTAGGTCTGTGTCCACCGGCTTGAGGAGGACCCGAGAGGAGGGAATGCAGCGTGTCCGCTGATACGGCTCTGGCCCCAGTCGGGAGAATAAACGTGTCTGCAGCTCCCACGGCCCCTCGAGCGTTCTCCCAGCTTCCCCGATCATGCCTTGCCTGCCCTGGGTTCAGCAAACAGTGTGGACAGAGAGACAACTGGCATAGTCGGCAGGACCAGTGAGACAAGAACCCACACTTGTCTCAACTCGAGAATTATCCTGGGGCCCGCCGAATACTAGGCCGGCTGCCCCTGCTCAGACTTGTGTCTGAGCAGTATGAGAGCAGTGAGAGGAACTTTGAGGGGAGGAGGAGATGGACCATGAGACCCTCTCTGGCCCCAAAATCCCGAGCTTCCCCACGAGCCTTCCCTGGTGAGACTGTTTCTACATGTGCTGAGAAAGGCTTTGCTGGTTGTTGAAGGGATTTCATCCAAAACAATATAGAACAAGGCCGGGTGAGGAGATGCCGCTGAAGATGCAGACTTAGCTTGTGGGGTGCAGAGCCAGGACCTAGGGGTGACTGGGGTTCCTGTGTTGCCCTGTGGGGCCCCGGGAGGGTGACCCAAGGCGGTGCTACCAGGGTCCTCCACAAGGCCCCCTCCCGGAGGCAGGATGGCCTTGTGAGAATCTGACCGCAGAGCAGGGACAGTTCTGAGGCAGGAAACGGGCTGGTGGCTCACTTCTCACGGGACCGTCCAGGCTCCCAGGCCACTTGGCCAGACCTGAGCACGCCCCAGGCCCCTGGGGGCTCACCGCTTTGTTCCGAAAGTTAGCTTCCGGGTGCCTCACAGGGCGATGCCTGCACTGAGCCTGTGCTTCCAGAAGCCCTCGGCTGGGGTCACTCAGACTCGTGGGCGGGGAGGCCCCTCCCGCCTCCTGGGCACAGGGAACCGCCTTCTCGTGTGGCCTCTCTCCTGACACCGCTTCTCCCACCCGAGACCCTGCACCACCTCTGTCTCCGCCAGCATCCACCTTCTTATGGACCTGGCAGCATCTCATCCGGAGAGTCTTCAGCCGGAGCCCTGGTCCTTCTGCTTCCTGGACGTGGACCCTTGAGCATCTGGGTTTCACCGGAGCAGCGGGCACCAGGGACATTCCCGCCAGGGATAAGCCCCAGACAGGAGCCGACTCCTTTAAGTGTCCACATCTAGGAAAAAAGAGGAGAAGCTCCGGGGTGCAGGCACCTTCTCTAAGGGTGACTGGGCATCTGCCTGCAGTCATTCTACTGCAAACTATGGCTTACTGGACATTAAATGGGATTTTTTTTCTTCAAAGCTGAACTTGGCAGAAATTCACTAAATCACTAGCTATACTCCTAAACCACAGGGCACATAAAACATTGAAATCAGAAGTGTTTCCCAAGGAAATTGCCATTTAATTTTCTGAAAAGCAAGCAAAATACAATAACAGGCATGATTTTCCCTTCAATCAAGGCAGGGGGGGTCAGTGGTGGGGGCCCGAGACCCTTCGGCCTCAAGGCGCCCCCCCTCAGGATCAGGTTGCACTGGCCTGTGAAGGGGTCTGCGGAATCAAGGCCTTGTGGAGGGCGATACCCTGGGTGGGCGGGACTCATCGGGCGGAACTCCAGGAAGCCCTGAGGCGGCAGGTGGGGCAGGCAGACCCTGAACCTGGCATCAGCCCAGTGCACAGGCAAGGGGACCCCAGAGCCTGGATGAGACCCAGGCACAGCTTTCGGAGCTCACACCGCAATCTCTGCTGCACAGAAAAGACTAAAGTGAAGTCGCTTGGCCGCGTCCAACCCCATGGACTGAAGCCTACCAGGCTCCTCTGCCCATGAATTCTCCAGGCAAGAGTACCGGAGTGGGCTGCCAGTTCCTTCTCCAGGGGATCTTCCCAACCCAGGGATCGAACCCGGGTCTCCCACTTTGCAGGCAGACTTTTTACCCTCTGAGCCACCAGGAAAGCCCAACTAAGGCAGTTGCTAAAACTTGAATTGTTTGCTGTCATTTCCCAGCAAAATTCTCTACAACCGCCGCAGTACAAGTGAGAGCTGTGTGTTAGCGTCAGGGTGGCCGAGCTGTCCCTGGGACGCCCTCGGGGCCCAGGCCTCTCAGGCACCGCTGGCTCGGCCACAGCCTCCTGGCTCTCTGACGCCTCACCCTGCCGGAGCTGGGCCCATGGGTTTTCCAGCCAGGACTGCGAGAGGAAGGGAACTGGAAAGCCGCAAACCGTGTAGTCCGGTTGCTGTGGGTCCAGGTGGCGGGGGCTGCAGAGTTCAGCGCTCCAGTGTGAGGACCAGGCCCAGGGCCTCACCGGCGGAGGAGGGGGCGGGGAGGGTGTGCAGAGTCCCGACAGCCCTGCTGACGTCCCCCGTCTAGAACAGGCAGCATTACACTGGCTGGGCCTTGAAAGCAGGACGCCGACCCCCGTGAGGGCAGGTGGCTCCTGAGTCGGCGGTGCGCCCCTCTTGCAGGAACCCTCTCCTGGGAGACCGTCCTTGATGAGGGCAAAGCGGGGAGCCCTGGATAGCACGGCGCAGACATGTCTGAGGACCAAGGCCCGTGTGTGTGTGTGTGTGTGTGTGTGTGTGTGTGTGTGTGTGTACTGTGGGGCGGGCATGCAGCTCTGCTTCTGAAGGCCTGTGTGTGTGTGTGTACTGTGGGGCGGGCATGGGCTCTGCTTGTGAAGGCCCGTGTGTGTGTGTGTGTGTGTGTTTGTGTGTGTGTGTACTGTGGGGCAGGCGTGGGCTCTGCTTGTGGGGCGGGCATGGGCTCTGCTTGTGAAGGCCCGTGTGTGTGTGTGTGTGTGTTTGTGTGTGTGTGTACTGTGGGGCAGGCGTGGGCTCTGCTTGTGAAGGCCCGTGTCTGTGTGTGTGTGTGTGTGTGTGTGTGT